>NC_056730.1:385376872-385606872 GCF_019279795.1 Protopterus annectens | reverse complement strand
AGGGAGTAATAATGATTACCTTTCCATTAATTGTAAATTATTTTAATAAATATGCATGAGTTTGATTTGTGAGGGTGTATTAAAATAAACTTGTATTGTTAATATCCACATATTTTAAAATTTGTTAGGAATAAGAAAAAAACATATAAAATGACTAATATTAAGAAAACATAACTGTTTTTTCTGCAGGTGCTTGTGAAGAAATAATTGGAGGTAAATAACTCCCACCTCAGTCAATACCTTATCTGGCTCAGATAACTGTTGGGAAATCTCTGTGTGGTAGAACTCTTATCAAACCAAACTGGGTGCTCACTTCTACTAAATGCTACAAGTAAGTACATCCATGTGCTATGTGTCTGCTTCTATGTGTATATACATATCTGTGAATGGGCATACTTGTGTGTGTGTGTGTGTGTGTGTGTGTGTGTGTGTGTGTGTGTGTGTGTGTGTGTGTGTGTGTGTGTGTGTGTGTGTGTGTGTGTGTGTGTGTGTGTGTGTGTGTGTGTGTGTGTGTGTGTGTGTGTGTGTGTGTGTGTGTGTGTGTGTGTTTGTAGAAAGAGACAGAGAAAGAAAAGAAGGAAAGGGTGTGGAAGCAGTGGTAAAGAGGGAAGGAAAAAAGTCGAACAATCTATATTTAGATGCGTAGTTTAATACATTTCCATGCATGCATACATTCTGAATGGAAAATATCCAGTGACTCACAATTTAAAAAGTGTAGCTTATGAATACAAAGACTCATGCAGGTTCAGATTATTATAGAAGCCAGTAGCTATAATAAAACTAAGCTTTAATAGTTAAATTCATAGTCAAATGCTAAAAACAGTAACTTTAACTGTTACCTAATGAAAAGCTTGGAAACATCACCACATATGAGATATGCCAGAACAAGGAGAAAGAAAGGCCACTGGTTAACAAAAAGTATATGAATTGATAGAAACATAAAGAATAACATCAGAGTATCATGCCAGGCTTAGTCAGTGAAAATTAAGAAAATACATATTTTGTTTTTATTATGGGCAATTAACCTTCAAATTCCCGTGTTATGATTTTGTGCCAATGAATAACATTGATGCCTCTGCACACCAGAGAAACTGAATTATCCTAGGGATGGTATTTTCAGCTCCTCAGCTTGAAATGGCTATGACTCCACTCTATAATTGATCAAATACATCTTAAGATAAGATAGGCCATGTTCTTATACTTCAATTACAAAATAAATGTGTGAGTGGAAAAACATTGCACATGGGTTCTCCAACAGAACTCGAAACCTGGAAATTGATTGGGCAGAGCATGTGACAACAACCACAGGGCACAACATACAGGCTGGCATTGTGTCACGCATTTGTAAGTCCATAAAATAGCATAGAATAAAATAAGCCTATCTATATCTCTGTGTTTATCTGTCTATGTATACAGAGAGAGATAGGCATAGAGAGAAGTGGTACTATGCAAAAGCAATCATGATTGTTTTCATAGGAGGACTGACAGGCAGACTGAAGACTGCAATTGCCTTTCTGTAAAACAAATAGAATGCTGTTTGTCTTTTAGTAAAACATATACAAATTTGTATTAAGTTATGTAAATGTTGTTACTTTATAACAAAAAATGCGTAAATAAAACTGTGGTTATTTCTTCCAGTAAATCTTGCAGCATGTAAAATGCGAATTGTATAGAATTGTTGGGTTTCATAGATAGCGTATTACACAGCGCAGTTTAGCATAGAAAGTGGACATGTGTGGCATATAGGCAATTCAGACAAATAAGTGACATGATGAAGAGGTGCTAAAAGTACTGCAATAAACAATGCACAATTATGAGGGCACGATGTTATGTAAATGAGAAACCCTATGCAAATCAGCTGCATAGATAATTCACATGTGGGAACCCAAAATGTCTTGATAAATGTATAAAACATCAGCAGTGTGTGCTGTGCATATCCATTCTGAGTACCAAAAATCATGGAGTATAACTGGATCAATGCTAATAATAACAGCACATGATAGCACAGCATGTGTTGTGAGCCATCTTTGCAGTCATTGTCTACAATATTGTATTTCATGTCTGTCCACACATCTGGAGGAGATACAGACGATGTCTGATATGCCACCAACTCACAGACCAGCAGACTGTGGACCATTGCTTACAGGACAGGGAGACTGTAAGAGACCTAAATGAACTATGTCATCAATGAGAGGAATCCCTGAAATGCATGTTCTGCCTATACCTGTACATATAAATTAATGTATAGTCATAACTACCAGTGCTATAGGAATCTTTCAGTAACGTATGGGAACACATTATGGCTAACAAAGGCATTAGCCTTGTGAATCCTAAAAAATTCCTCAAAATCATGATGTAGTATGTGGAGGAGCCTATCTGGTTCTAGAAGACACTGGAGGAGAGAATCAATGCCATGCACACCTTCTATGGCAAAGCCCATTTCACTGAGGTCCTGGGAACCATAGATTGCACACGTTACAATCAAGGTTACATCTGGTAAATAGTGTCTGTGATATATCAGAAGGAAGGCTTGCATTTGATGAACTTCCTAGTGGTCTGTAATGCACTGGACATTACAATATATCTACTCACCAGCCAATCAGTTAACATCATTCTCACTTTTGGCACATGTGTGACCTATACCAATGGTTCCTGTGAAGGGGCTTAGAGGGTTACCTGGCTGTTAGCTGCACACACACACAGTACATAAACACGTCTGTACATACATGTGCCATGCAAAAAAGGAGCAGGTCACATAATATGTTCTGTATTGCAGGTAATTTAGAATGAGTAGAAACACCAACAAATAAATTACAGAAAACACCATGAAAGGAGAGCTTTGCCACACAGACCATAAGAATTTTAAACTTTATTTTGGTACGTATTATGAGTATATGTATGTGTGTACACATGTTTCTAAATTAATCTATTAATGTATTATATTAAGGAAATGTTATTTCAAAGATGAGATGTTTTAAAAATTTTTTTGTTTAAACTTTTTTTGGTAATAAATTGTTTAGCCATTAGGGCAATTTAATACTTATATGTTCATAGGTTCATAGCTTGGCACTAGGCTTTCGGCCCTAGGGCCTATACAAACCTAGCCATAACAATTCCCTGGATATTTCTTCCCACAATATTTACTTCCCTGGACCCCTGTCTAATTGTTTAATTGCTTAATGGGAGCACTGGGTGTATAAAGTGGACCAATTTGATGTATAATTTATTCCAAGAAGGCGAAAAGCTGAGGTACCAGAATAACATTTAAAATTCTTATGGTCTGTGTGGCAAAGCTCTCCTTTCAAGGTGTTTTTTGTAATTTAGACTATGCCCTAGACCCCTGATTAATGAACTTCCAGACTATGCCCAAACTGGTATTCATAATATTCCATGTGGAAATGCAAAACATAATAGAATATGTATTTTGACTTCTGCAAGGTCATTTACAATGCCTAAACACTTTAAGATGTGTACTGCAATGCAGTTCTGACATGTACAGCAAGATCTTTGTTGTGTGTGCCAGTCTTCACAACATGGCCTCGTGCAAACAAGTGGAGGAGCAAATCGGATAGCCTTTGATTCCAGTAGTAAATGCAGCAGAAATGAAGGCTAAAAAGTTAAGGGAGGAATGCAGCAGCAATACCACAGCTAAGACATATATGCATAATACATTGCAACACTGACAAAGACAAAAAATCTGGTCTACAGCTATAGACCATGACACAGACAGCACCGAATAAGATGATGCATATGATATCACATCCAGGATATGCAAAGCAGTGTAAGGACTGGCCACACTGTGCACCAGGCATCAATATAAGCATAAAAGCTATGGTATGGACAGAGAATGGTATTCATTACTTGCACAGAAGGGGGGTACACTGAAAGGTGACTGCATCACTATAAGATGTGGTAGGGCCATGGACTGTGCAGGTGGTAGCCACATTCTCTGAGAGGTTGTAGAGACTCAGGGTGATGTGACCACTGGTGGTGTCCACTGTGCTGGCTTGCATTGCCATAGCTCAAAGCAGTCAATAGCAGGGAAAGAGTAGCACTAAGGGATAATGCGCATGCACCCTGGCTGCATATTCCATGTGTACAGCCTGATAAGCATTCTTGTAAATGGCATACTATGTGCCTCACAGGTGATGAGGGACAGGGTAAAACTACTGGACCTTATAAGTGAAGCCTGCTAAGGTGTTCCAGATTTTCTGCTACAGAAGGAATGTCAACCATGATCTGGAAAAATGCCCCTAAGCAGGGAAGAGGCAAGCTTTGGTCCAAAAGGTGGCAGTAATGTTGTTTTTCCAATGGTCTGTTCAGTCTGACTGGATGTTTTTTGCCTGATTACCAAGCCTCTAGACCCTCCATATTCCATGAACTGTATGGTCTGCATTGACAGATATTGGATGGCATTTGCAATGTGTTTCATGAAGACACCTGTGGAGGCCATATTGGCCACCAGCAACCTCAATATCTCTTTCTGCTTCCTGTCTCCATACTCTGTATCATTGTGCAGTTGGTGGATGTCATCCCTCAAGCCAAATAGCACATTCTCCACAATGCTGTGGGTATCAATAATCTAGGGGCTGGGAGGTTGGTGTAAGGGGGTGGGAGGTTGGTGTAATGGTTAAGGTGCTTACCTTAGAAACACAAGATGCAGGGTTTGATTCTCACATGGGGTAATTGGCTAGGCTTAAAATGGCCCCGGGGACAGTTAGCCTAGTACTAATCTATGAATCAATGAATCTGTAATATATGTCTAAATCACTGACCTGCACATCTGCTGGTAAATTAAGAGTGTTGTAGCGATATTAAGACAGTTGTGGTACTGCACCCCATGAGTATATCCCCTATGTTGGGTATGAGCACCTCAGAAGCAGTGCATGTCAGATACTGTGTGGGCTGAGGACACGTAGACCACAGGAGTAACTGTCTAGCACAGTGTATTTGTCTCTCAACAATGATGCTATGTGCACAGTCTGTACCTTTACAGCAGCCTCTATTGGTATTATGGGTGAACCCTCTCCCTGAAGTATTGCAGAAAGTGTCATTATAGCCATCAGACTACACTGCTCACATGATGTCACAGCCATTAGTCACTAATTTCCTGCTGACAGCACCCCTCTGTTGTCCTGTTGTACTGGAATTTCCAGCAATGGAATCTACAAAAGCATGAATACATGACAGCATTGGCAACCCTCACATACAAACATGTTCCTCTAGAAAATGAATATACCACTATAGCATACATTTTCAGGCATACCTTGTCATGTGCTGGAGTTGCAAGCCAAAGGTGTGTGAAAGGATAGATAATGAGGCGAACCTTGAGCCATCCTGCAGTTTGAACATGCACACAAGTGAGGTTTAGTGTAACTTAACAGCTATTACTAACAAGATGCTTCCTCCACTAAAACACATTTACTGCCAGTGCATCTCCCACATCCAAGTCCCCACAAGGTATAAGTGGCCATTAAGTGACACCAAAAATTCCTTGACCTCAGTGAGCTACTTCTCTGTTTGTGTTCCATCTACTGTGGCAGACCTTTCTGATAAAACACCCCACACCTTTTACTTTGCACATTGTATCATATCAGAATCCCTTTATCACACCCAGAGCATTCATATCCTGCACCAACACCTGCCATTTTAGTCCCAATAATGTTTGGCTGAAGCACCATCCATTACTCACGAGGTCCATGCCATTTCTGCTCAAGGCCTCTGTGAAGCTTTATTCTCCTGTAAGTGAACTTTTTGAGGCATCACTTTCCAAGTGTGGGCACACTACTGATTATACAAACATGAGCAAAATATATCACTCAGTGGATGTGCATTGTGCACTGTGGGATGCATGTGACTATGGCCATGACCTCTTTCATGTGTGATTTTGTATAGATATGTATCTGCGTATATGTATATAACTATCTATCTATATATGTGTGTGTGTGTGTGTGTGTGTGTGTGTGTGTGTGTGTGTGTGTGTGTGTGTGTGTGTGTGTGTGTGTGTGTGTGTGTGTTTGTGTGTGGTGTGTGTGTGTGTGTGTGTGTGTATATATATATATATGTGTGTGTGTGTGTGTGTGTGTGTGTGTGTGTGTGTGTGTGTGCGTACAGTATATGCACAGATATATATATATATATGTATATACATATATATACATGTGTGTGTGTGTGTGTGTGTGTGTGTGTGTGTGTGTGTGTATATACATATATATGTATACACACACGTATATATATATATATATATATATATATATATATACACACACACACACACACACACACACACACATAAACATTTATTATAAACTGTCCACTATATGCAAATAACATAGCAATAGCCCTTTCATGTGTTGGAGTAAGCAATAAAAATGGCATGATTCAGGTAAGTTTGTCACCTTTTAAAACATTTGGAGGTGGTTTGCTGTACAAAATAATACTTTACTTTCCTCTTCGGTTTGTTTAAAGTATGCAGGCTGAGTAAGCTCAGGAGGAAGACTGTTCCAAATGTTCCTATGTAATTTTTAAATGCACCATCTCTTCGGGTGTTATTTGTTCTAATGTCTTTTATCAGGAAGTGTTTGAGAAAAGTGAAAGGCATGCACTGATTGCTAGGATTCGTTATTCAGGCGAAGGGAATTTATGACTGGGGTATATTGTATGTGCAGCACCCAAAAGAAAGTAGCTTAATCTGTTTCTAAGACCAACCAAGATAGCTTTGCAAGAGCTACAGCAGTGAGTTAGTTTGAAGCAAACAACAATGAACTTGTTGACCTGTGGCATTTATGTTTGTATGCTCTAATTTTAAGGGAAGATATCGGAAATCCCTGAGTAAATTCTACAGCTATAGAACAGTATTATGCTTAGTGTCATTCATTGGATCTGACTTGCATTTAATTAACTTCATTATGCATGGAAAAAGTGTCTTGATGATGCAAAAGCTTTACTTTTAATATTTCTTGTTTTATATTTAAGTGTATTAAAGTATATTGTGTTTTTAAGTGGTCAGACTCTTGGCTTCTTTCTTTGAATTAGTTCTACCTAATAACAGCCTCTTGAAACCAAACCTTTCTGTTAGAGAAATGAGTTGTCAGCTTCAGGCTATCCTTCATAGGTTCATAGGTTCATACTAGGCTATCTGTCCTAGGGCATTTATAAGCCTATCCAGAGTGTGTTTGGCTTTCGCCACCCATTTTAAATTAATTTTGCTATGCCCTTTTTCGAGGTTAGTATACTGTGCCTCTGTCTAACAGTGGCACAGAAGTGATACCCAGGGTAAACCTATGATCTCCCATTCATTCATCAAGATTCCTCTTGAAGAGAGTCAATGAGGGACTCTGCCTAACCTGGACTGGGATTTTATTCCAGAGTGAAGGGAGCCTCTGGGTTATGAATCTGTCCCTCCAGCATGTCCTAATTATTTCAGTGCTGAGGTTCAAGTCTCTCGAGCACGTAGCTCGATGGGATTTGGATTTTCTGAGGTGCAGCATGTCTATTAATTCCGGGTTGGACATGGCTTTATACATCAGGCACAGATCGCCTCTGAGCAGGTGGTATGCCACTGAGTAGAGCTGGAGTTTCTTTAACCGAGCAGCATATGGCATCTGTTTGAGCCCTTTGATCCTCTTGGTGAGGTACGTTTGGGGTCTTTCCAGTTGCTGCAGGTGTCTGGTAAGTTACATCCCAAAAGGGGCATTGTACTCAATTATGGGCCTGATGAGGGATGAGTAAAGAGGCACGATGACCTCCCCTGATCTAGATGTGAATCCCTTCATGATTAGGTGGGCTATATAAAATGTTTTTCTAACCACTTTGGCCACGTGGTTGTCAAATGAAAGATTGCTATCAACTTGGGTCCCCAGGTCCCTAATTACTTCTTCTGTAATTAATGGATTACCACCTATGTGGTAATTTGTGGGTACTTTGTTTTTGCCAAAGGGGATGACTATACACTTTTTGGCGTTTAGCTTGAGGCCATGGCTCTGGCACCAGTTGTCTGTTCCTATGAGGCCCTTTTGGAGGATGCTTCTGTCTTATTGTGGCATCATTCTTGGTGAGGGTAAAATGCTACTCAAGGTCAGGATCATACCGGCCTGGGCTACATGCTCAGAGAGCTCCTCTATGTCTCTTTTCATGTAGTCCAGGGAGGTACATCTCAGGTCATTCACACCAGCATGGACAATGACTGAGTCATATTTGTACTTGCCTTGGAGTGACCTGAGTGTTTGTGTTATGTGGCGGATCCTAGCGCCCGACAGGCAGCTCACCGTGACCTTCTCCTTGTTCAGCCTGGTGAGCGGGACATCAGTGTGCCTGATGATAGAGTCACCTATTACAAGTGTATCAGGTGTGTTGTTTAGCCTTAAGGGCTGTGACTGTTCGACACACTGGCTTTGTGAGCTATGTGTTGCATGTGTTTTGTTTTGGGGTAGCGGTTGCTTGGGGTGTCTGCTTTGGAGGTCTCTGCTGCTTAGGCAGATTTTTAATTAGAGCCTCCGAGTATGTTTTTGTGTGTTTATGTGTTTGGGTTGCTGTCGTGGTAGATCTATGTGAGACTGGAATTGTAGTGATTGTGGTTTCCTTCTCCTCCTGACTGGTTACGCCAGTACTGAGTTGAGAGAGCTTAGCCTCCAGTTTGGCTATATGGTTGCATCTCTCACATGTGTTGGAATTTGTTGGGAGGAGGAGAGGGTTGTCTGTGTACATGAGGCAGTTGTAACATTGCCTCAAGATTCCCAGATTCACCAGCTGGACCAGAGAGGAGATTGACAACTGACCTTTGGACATGCTAGAATAGTATTGGAAATTCCTTTATAATTGAAAAAAAGGGCCAATGGGAACAAGGTACTCAAGGGGAGTTTGTGAGGGTGTAGTGCTTTTAATTTTTTAGTGCTGACTTAGTGAGCAAGTGCCAGGTAACTTAAATGCAATGTGTTACATTGAACTTAAATGCAAAAATGACAAACAGTAACTTTCTTTCAAGTGAAACAAGGAAATAAGTACAGTAAGCAATGCAGATATCACTAGGGATCCACAGAAGCACTGAAAAGCCGCGTTTAGGTGGAATTAGCATTTCAGGGAAATAACAAGCAAACAAACAACAAGCATACAAACAAAGCTAGATTCAGCAGGCCTGGATCTTGTCTATGCTACAGTAAACAAGGTGTACCAATTTCAGTAAGAAACAGTTCAAATATGCAGGCACTATAAGCCTTTAACCAGAAATTCCCAGCTCAGAAGGGCAGAGTCCAGCCTCTCCTCCCACAAGAGTGCAGACCACAAACCTTCTTAATGTAAAATAACTGGCCTGAAGCCCAAGTACTTAGATCAGAACTAATACACTTTTAGAATAACAGACACTGAGCCCTCAATCAGCAGTTCCCAACTTAGAAGGATGTAAGCTACCTGTCCTGCCACCACAGTGCAGACCACAAACCTTCCTAATGTAAAACAACTGGTCTGAAGCCCAAGTGCTTAATCCAAAAGACTTAGAATGATAGCTACACTTTAATCAAGTTACTACCAAGCAGTAATAAATACAATTGAATACTTTAAAGAATGACTGGATTAGTGCTCAAGTTATACAAACAAAGCTAGATTCAGCAGGCCTGGATCTAGTCTATGCTACAGCAAACAAGGTGCACCAATTTCAGTAAGAAGCAGTTCAAATATGTAGGCACTATAAGCCTTTAACCATGAGTATTTGCCAAACTATGAGTATTTGCCAAAACTTGCTGGAAGCATCTAATATAGAAAACCCTTTAGCATTTATTAGTTTAGGTGCCTTTTACTGTAGTTGAACAAACCTTTCTCATATAATTACATCATTAAGTGTCTATAAAACAACACATATTTAAAGACTGTCATTTTTCTTTACTACTGTGCCCACTGGTGTTCACCATTGACTTTTTTCAGTTACACTTTTCAGTACACTAAGTTCTTGCATTCTTTTGAGTTTTGCCTTTACCTTATACAGAGTAGGAAATTACATTCTCCTGGGTGTGAAAAAGCATTCAACTTTTAACTTAATCTTTATTTGTTCACAATTATGCAGGCCTTCTTCAGCAAACACATCCATACTGACTCCATTCATTCTTGCAATTAGCACCATCTAACATGCCACAGCTCTGCAAAGCAGATTATGTATGGACCATCCAGGACATAAACTTCTAAACACATACTTGTGCCTCGTCAACTCAGAAATTGCTAGAAACCCACCAATGTATTTGAGTTTGCCTGCAGGGGAATGTATTTATGTCTCTGCTTCAGGAAACTATGGGCATTCTGATATATTTCTATAGGAAGCATGTGATCTCACAGTTAACATTGACCCATATATCAGTCTTGAAACAAACTCGAATTCTATAGATAAGGAGTTTTATTTACCAGTCTGCTTCAGTATTAAGCATAGTAGTCACTAAACATAAGAAGAATACTTTCTGAACATTATTTTTGGCTTTATTCTCTGAAGCATCTTCTTTATTTAATTTTGAATTTCAAATGACAACAAAATGTCCCAGACTGTCTCATACACCTTTTGCCTTGTGCTGCACAACTGCTCTGACTCAGCATGATAATGGATATACCTCATGCATTTGCCAGGTTTACACTCACTTTGCTTCTCATGCACACATGCACTTTTGGCCAGTATTACAGTTTCTTTTGAATTTGTCATTTCTTCTCTGTTTACCTCACATACATCATTTGCCATATTTAAGTTAGCAGTTTACATTTTCGGCCAGATTTAATAAACCCTACACGGTCCATTTACACCATGTTTGCATGCATTCAGTAAGCAGCTCTATACAGAGTGGAGAGCCGCGCAAACAAGGTAAACACCATGGTATGCTAATTGCAGCATAAGCAGCTGAATCATGTGCTAATCAACCAATCCAAAATGGATGCGCTATTCAACAAGCTATAAAGCAACTGTGTAGACTCAGTGCTGTTTTTCCTGCGAATTCCAAAGCCTGTTTGGTTACAGCTAGAGAAAGGAGTCTACACATAAGAATATTAGGAGCTGCAGTTGCTTTAATTCATGTGTATGTGCAACAGGCTGAAGTCTATGCTGCTGCTGCTGCTAATAGACCAAGGCCAAGAAGGAGAGACTTTTCAGACCCCATTTAACTTATCACAATCTGCATGGTGTGGACATTGTAGAGTGCTACAGGGTATATAGAGACACACGAGAGGAACTCTGCAGCCACTGCCACCCTCAACTCAGACCCAAGGCAAATCTATATTTATTTTGGCTCACAAACTAAAGTGCTGGCTTTTTTTGATTTTTGCTACCCAAACTGAGGGGAACCCATACCAGTGAAGACAAAGGTATATGTAGCACTTAGAATTGTAGCTAAAGGAACCTTTCAGAGACCAACATGAGGCATGCTGTGGGTGTCACAGGCATCAGCATCAAGGATCCTCCATCATTTCCTGAATACTATGCTCCAACATGCCAATGACCACATATATTTTCCCCGTACTCTGAGGACAGGGCCACAAATATGCATCAGTTCTACCCTGTAGCACACTACCCTGAAGTACTGGATACCATAGATTGTACAAATATAGAAATGAAGGTACCACCTGGGGACCAGGGAAGGCTCTACATAAATAGAAAGGGCTTCCACTCTGTTAACTACTAAGTCATGTATAATGTCAATGGAATCATGCTGAATGTGTGTTCTGACAACCCAGGCAGTTACCATGACCCACATATCTGGCATACCTCCCAACTATATCAGATGTTCACTAGGAGGGATATCCGACAGGGTCATTTACTTGGAAATGCAGGTTATGCACTGGAACTGTGGCTGATGACGTTCATCAGAAATGCGCACACACACACACACACACACACACACACACACACACACACACACACACACACACACACATACACACACACCCCTGCTGAAGAATGCCATAATGAGGCACACGCTCAAACCAGAAATATCATACAGCATGTGTTTGGGCTGCTGAAATCGCAATGCCTGTGTCTAGCTATATCTGGGGGAACCCTGCAGTACAATCCATGTACATGTACTGAAACATTCACTGTCTGTATCATGCTATGCAACATCATCCTGAGAAAGCAGCTTCAGCAGGATCAACAAGGGGAAGGGGCACACATCCTACCACCAGTGGCAATGTCCCCACAGCCACAAGCAGGTGAGCAGTCAGAGGGGGAAACCAGCAACTACTGTAGGCATAGGCAGACATAGGCATATTCAATGTGCCCTTGCATTGGCTAAGAGACAATGCATAGCATACTCACTCATCACCTAAGGTGCTAAAACCTTCCTCCCATGTGCATACATATAGTAACATTGCTGCCAGGCAATACTCACAACCTTTACTTGTCCATGTAATAGCTGTGTACTGCTAACATCAGACAGAGTCATCCCTGAATTAAAACTGTTGCAACTGCTAGATCTACAAGGCAAGTGATGAACCTGAAGTCTATTGTACAGTATAATAATATGAATGAATGGCATATCCTTCCATGTTGTTACTCGGTAATGGATGTAAGTAAAAGGTGGGTAATTTGTACAACCACTGATGGAGCAATGGACGTATTGCCACTATGGAAGCATGATCATGCATGGCCATGTCAGCTAACAGCAGATGATGTGGCTGACCTACACCCACAAGGATGTCTTCTCCCTCCCAGCAGATGTTGAGTCACAGATAAAGCCCATTCCAATGTGTCATTCATCTGATCCATTGAATCAGCAACATGGTGGAGGCAACCATGCATGTCAGTCTGTGCCACATCTACAACCCTAAGCATTTCTCTGGAAGACCTATAGGCACATGCTTGTACCTCCATGACAGCCCTAAACATATGTTGAGTGGAATGGAAGACACACCTGGATCAGGTAGAGGATGGACAGCAGCCCTCCTCTCAGCATCCATAACAACCATCCTGTGTGGCACATCTCCCACACTTTGGTTACAGCCAGAGTTAACAGGCACAGAAGCTGCAGTAACCACACTTCTTTGATCGAGTGTCTCACCCTCCAGCTGTTCAATATCTGAGGACTCACTGAAATTGGTGGCTGTAGGCCTACTGGCTGTGCCTGATGGAATTACAGGGGATGGCTGAATGTCAACCTCAGTGTCAGATTCAACCTCTGAGCCCCCCAACTGTGCCTCTGTCTGGCCACCATCATCATCAGAGTCTGCCTATACTCTGACATCTGGTGGTAAGAGTCCTACACTTCCACTGTCAGGATCACCTGTGATAATAAGCAGCAAATACGGGCATGAAATTAATAGCTACACTACTACAGTCAAATGTATGCTAACAAACCAACCCTGGTGTCACTACTACAGACTTTACAGTAATACACACAACAGTCCTGGCACCCACATGAAACATATCAATAAATTATACATTTCACTACTGACAAAAAACATGTGGCTTACCATGTACAGTTGATGCTATGCTTCCCCATGGATGATAGTCCTGGAAGAAGTTAAGCAAAATGTAAGGACAACATCATCACAATTAACAGTAACACAGGGAGTTAAAACTTTTTGCCCTTTATATGTCCATTAGCAATACTTTTAACAAGAACTTGGGTGACAAGTCTAACTTAATCCCATTTGTAATCAATCAGAATGTGTTGTTAACTGTAGCAATCTACAACCCCTCCCAAACAAATGTATTGTTAAACAGAACTTACATATTGCTGTCAGTATGTTACTATACAAGAGTATTTAGCAATTGAGATACATGTGTTTACCTGGAAGCTCCTCCTGGGACATACTTGTTGTCCCTGAAACCATAGCACCAATGTCAAGGACATGCTGTTTTGCAGTTTCCTGGGAGCTGTCTGGATTCCAGAAAGTGGACAGGAACTCTTCATCTGCTGTTATTGATGGCTCTGTAACAGCCCCCAGTACCCATCCAATCATGGGCCACTGCAGCTGCTCTCCTCCAGCCAGATGAAATTATGTCAATTGCTCTATGGCACAGCTGATCATATGTCCTACTGTGGCCACTCACTGCACTCACATCAACAACTATCTGCTGCCAAATTTGCATTCTGCCTCATGTATCTCCATGATCCCTCTCAAGCAGAAAGGCACCATGTCACCTAAATGCTTCCACAATGACCTGACTGATTCTCAGGGTCGCTGAAGGAGGGTTTTCAGGGATTGAGACACCTGGGTGCCATAGTCCTAGGTGACCTAAAAAAACAGAAGGACAAAACACATAAGTGTCACATAACTGAAAGTCTTGTTTCCAGACAACACATAAACTGTAGCATTTTAGTATTATCCAATGGAAAAACATAAAACAGTCAAGATACTGAAAGATAAAACAAGGATTTGTGTGGTTGTAACATATTGCATTCACACACAAAGCAAGGTTGGATGCTAAACAAGGAGATTAACAATAGCAATATGCTCATGCCATCAGTACACTTCTAAGAAATACATACAAATAAAAATAGCATTTGTTAATGCATATACATACATACACACACATATATATATATATATATATATATATATATATATATATATTTGTGTATGTGTGTATTAGCAGATTTTTCTTAATGACATTGCAGCATATGCAGTATATAGCTGAAAAATGGAAGCATACCTTCTCAAGGTCAGTAGTTTAATGTGCAGATATATCCCAAAGTAATATCCTCTTCTGTGTTGTTCTGCAGTGGTGGTGCTGCGGTAGCATTGTCGCCTCACAGTAAGATGTTGTCCTGTTCAATTCTCAGCTAGAGCGTCTTCTGTGTGGAGACATACGTGAATGGGCATACCTTCGTTGAAGGTTGTGCATCAGGGCCGGCAACTTGGCAGGTAAAAATCTACTGCCAATCATTAGCGGACCAGAGTTCTACTGTGGCAACCCCTAACCAGGAAAAGCCAAAGACACAACAACAACAACAACAATATCCTCTTCTGTGTTATCCACATAAACAAGTCTCCCTCACTTTCAGGTTCCATAGCTACACATTTCCCATTTTATGATGTAGATTCAGGGGTGTGAGCAGGGTGAGGATGCAAATAATACATGAGCCAATTAGAATTGCTGAATCCCAATTACTTGGCTCCATGTAAAAGATGTAAGCATAGTGCAGGCATTCCCTCAGTGTTTTTGTTAAAGGATTGCAACTGTGAATGATTATTGGTAGGGAGAAGGAAAACATAATGCCATTCAGACTCCCCTGCCTCCAGTGGGTGTGCTAGCCAGGATAGACTTACAAATTGTAGAAGTAATTGTATCAATGTATCAAATGTAAGTAAGCAGCATAAATTTCACAATTTCTGTTCAGTAACTTCCAACCTTCCTTTCATTTGTTGACAACTGTATATTATTTCCATTTAATATCCTCACACATTTACAGACTGCATGTTTCAGATTACTGTTCAGATAAGAGAAGAATAAACAACAAACACAGAGAGATAAGACAAACCTGCATTTTTCAAGCAATAGTCATAAATGGTTTGGTGATCACTCAGTGCACTACATCTGAAATTAATACAAGTACAAATAACTGTCATATGGTTTATTAGTACTGTGGATAATGTTACAGTTGGTTGTATGCAGAATCATTTCATTTCCATTGCTGCAAAGCTGTTTATGTGGCAAAGAGGGATAAGACACTCTTACTGTGTTTTGAAGGTTTATTTGAGTGAGAGTTCAGATCCAGACATGTGTAAAAATATTTCATGTGTACCTACAAACATTTTGTAGTGCTTATTTCATAAATTGCTTTTCCTCATTTCAATTACTTCTCCCTTTTTTATTTTTAATCCCAGTGTTTGCACACTGTGTGGCTTAGCAAACATAAGGGAAATGGTGAAACAATGAATGTCAGGTTTAGATTTGCTTATCTCATTTGCATGGCACTTAGTGTATAAACCCAGTCTAGTGGCCTAAACAGGAAGCAGACAGAACACCTGCAAACAGGGTATCTGTAAAAGTGTAAAGGTCAAAAAGGATACATTGTTTCAATTTTTGATTTCCATCATTCAACAAAGCTAAGCAACATTACATGGTAGTTAGCAAGGTTCCCCAACACCTGCAGCCATCAAATACCTGCATACAGGATGCAGACACTCAATAACTCACAACAGATAGAATGAGTAGGAAATTATGGAACTGTCATGTAAACACTCCTGTGGCAGTAGTTGTAAGTGTAGAGATGTAATACAGATGGTTCTGGGTTCTAATACAGGAAGTGAAACATATTTTTACTGTTGTGACAGTCCAGTTTATAGCAATGAACAGAAAAATATCCAAGTGTTATTTCAACATTCTTGTGGCAACAGGTATACGTGTAGGGCTGCCATACATTGTTACTGTTGTTCCATTTCCCATTATATTCAATCTCACTTATAACACTTTAAATAGTGGAGCTGATATGAATTATATGCATGAGGGATATGACCTAATATTGTGTTTTCAGATGTATGACTGAAGGTATACTGTCCAATATATTTCTTTAAATATAATTCTGCTATCTGGACTTGGATAGCCTTCACACTTAAATAAGACACATACACAAATGACTCTATATAGAAGAACCTTGTCAGGTCAGACACATACATGGATAACACCTCATACTGTCAGCTGTATTTATGAATGATTCATGACTATGTCTGAACAGCACTTCGTCTATAGCAAAGATGGAATATCATCACTGTGGAAGAAAATGTCTTGTCTCTTATTTTAAAAGTTTGAATCCCATACTTCAGAAATCAATTTTATCAGTGTATAAAGCCAAAACAAAAATGTGTCAGTTAATGAAATTTATGCCTCCAGTGCCTGTCTGCAAAGTTAACTTACCTAACAATTATCTTCCAATTTTTAAAATATATTTCCAAGCTACAACAGCAGGCACCCCTCAAACTAAGGTCAGGTGTCAGATTAACCTTCCAATTTAAAATATGTATTGCCTCCCTGCTTGGCAGTGCTGCTTTCCATATAACATCATGCAGACATGGTTGGCATTGTTGCTTGGGTATGTGCCCTACCACTAAATGTGATAACAGGAATTGGCGGGAAATCATTAGTTGCTGTTCCTCAACTTTTGGTATTAGACATATCTGGTGTTAGAGGGGAAAGTGCCCAGTTTAGGGTGCAGAGTTGGGGTGGTCAGGAGTCCATGATATTTACTGGACCCTGGTCAAAGTGCCACAGCCAAAGGCTTCTGCAGAGGGACTATTCTGTCTCCCAGTACAAGTCTGAGGCTTGCAGTAGTTTGGCTAAGGCTGTATCCAGTGGGACTGGCATTCCATGCACTGGAGAACAGTGTAGGCACCATTTCAATGACCTACAAAGGTAAAATAGGGATACACTCAAGCAGTGGTTGACTGAGTTTCAAACTGGTGACATCTGACAATTGTGTAAGCATGCTAATAAAGAGTATTTTAATACATACAGAGCTAAACATAGGCAAGACTGGTATTCATAACACTCATCTGTTCCTTTCCTTTCTTTTCTTTCTACAGCTAATGCCAAAATAGAATTCAGTCAACAGGCTCATGCTGACTGACTGCAGAAACTGAGAGAAGTAAGTGGTGTGTATGCAGCACATGAGAAGTATTATTGTAGCTTTAAAAGTTAATGATATATTTTTTGTATTCTTTGCAGTAGTAGCAAATTGAGCATGCATATCCTAACTGTAAAAGCAAGTATGCATGCATAAGCCTGTAGCACAAACCAACTTTAGTAGTCAAGTATAATACTGTAGTCAGAGGTTGTGTGTTCAAATACCATGAGTAGCAACTATATAGTACTGCATTTCCTTCATAATATTGCATACATGTAATTCTGTACAAGCGGCATAAATGCAGTGCTTGTATACTTGGATCAAGCATATGTACAAAATATGGGCATTGCAAAGATTACTTTGAGCAGTCTGTAATTATAGTTGTAGTTGTATAATTGTGATACTGCATTGTATGTCATATATGATGGTCCTAATTTTATCTTGTTTTCCTCTCCCACTGACCCTTATCTCTTTTTTTATTTTCTATTATGTGTCATCAAAATGCCTCCATGTCAACCATCTGTAACAGATCACTAAATGCTTCAAAGCACAGCAAGGTAGGTCAGCCCCAGTGGACTGCCCTGGCCTCACTCCACCAGCTCCATCATCAATGCCCATAACATCTCAGACCCACACTGGAAGCACTGCCCCTGGATTACCTGTGCCTTCAAGTGTACTTGCCCAGCAGCTGGTGCTGTGGTACCAGTCAGAAGTCGAGGTGGAGGTGGGGATTTCATCACCTGCCAGGACATACCAGGGTTATTGCATAGGGTTGTGCACCTCACCATTGGTGTATGCCTACACCTGATGGAGAGGCTGCTGTCCTTCATGGTCTGTAAGAGAGAAGATGTCAAGCACTCCAGCAGCCAGTAAGTAAAGGGGTAGTGATGACAGTCCAGTAGGTGAGGATTAGATTCTCACTGTCTCCATGTTTGATAGGCATAAGCTTATTGTGTCCCCTCCCTCACACCAGTTATGGTGTCCCCCAACCTTTTGTGCCCCACACTGTCCTTGTATCTTGTCTTATTTGTTTGCATTTGCTTTCTCACCTACCCAACTTACCTGGCCCAGAAATACCAACGTCCCTTACCCAGCATTCCTCTCTTACTAAATAAAAATAAATGGTCTCCTGTCCCACAAAAAATATTGTCCCACACATAGCTCTCCATTTTGTATATGTGTCTTCTTGATTTGGTCCAACTGGCTATACAACATGATTGCATTGTTGTCACCCATCTTTCTTGAGGTGACATTCCAAATTCACCTATAATCTGGTCAAAAACAGAATCACAAACAACACACATAAGTACCAAAAAATCAATGGATCTCTTCACGTTTTTGCCTCTGTGTTTGAGCAGAGTTTGGCATCATGCACCAATGCAAAGCGATGATGAATGGCTCTTCCTTGGTGCAGTTACCTCTGTGCAATGCTGCTTAAACACACTGTGCAACATCAACACAGAGTAACACATGATCAATTTAGTATAAAGAATAATTTAATTGAATTATCACAATTTATTTAAAATTATTACATGCACCTGGATTCAAACTCAGCATCATCTGGGCTCAAAAAGAAATGTTTCAATGCATTTACAACTGCTGCCATAGAGTTAGCTAAGCAGAAGGTATGTTTCATACACTCAGTGTGTGTGTGTGTGTGTGTGTGTGTGTGTGTGTGTGTGTGTGTGTGTGTGTGTGTGTGTGTGTGTGTGTGTGTGTGTGAATGGTTGTGATTTTGCTTTTTCAGTTGTTTGGGTTTGGGTATCAATTCTCACTTATACAATACTGAAATACTGAAATTTTTTTCAGTTAGAAAGATTGTCTATGAATAGATATATATATATATATATATATATATATATATATATATCTCAACTTGAAGAAGGGCAAAACCTCCCAAAACAAGTGAATCGTTAGCATGCAGAATAAAAGATGAATGGCATAACACCGAATGTTGTTTCCCCTTAGAAATCATTGCTGGTATGATTTCTAATTGTGTGTTGCCACTGATTCACTTCTTTAGGGAGATATCTCCCTTCTTTGAGTTGATATATACATATGTTCAGGGCTGGGAGGGGCTCATCCCTGCAAAAAACAACTAAAAATGTATTTTTTGGCCTTTTTGGATTTTGGGCATTTTTTTTTTTGCCCTTTTGGAACATCCACTTTCAGGATGTTGGAGTTTCATGGTAGAACCAATGGTTTGATGATAACAGCTTTGTTTCATCAGTGGATACGTATTCAGATGCTCACATTATTAAGCACTCTACAGGTGAGCACGTGTATTTTTTAAGTAAATTAATTAATAAAACTTCTGTAACACTGTTGTTAAACACATTGCATTGAATACCTTTATAGAGACACAAGTTATGGACTTTCATTAATCTAATTCTTTTTTGAGAGAAATAAGTAAGCATTCTCTTATCTCATGCAGGAAAAACAAAGTTAAAGTGACCCTTGGAGCTCACTTCCTATCACAAAAGGAGGGGAACAGGCAGACTTTTCTTGTGAAGAGTGCAATTCCACATCCATGTTATGAAGAGGAGACATCAGAAAATGATCTCATGCTCCTTCAGGTACCATCTTATTTGCATGCTTATTTATTTCTAGATTATTATTTTACATACTAAGAACAGATGACTTTTCAGCAGTTTAAGTCCCTAAGTATGATTCAGATGATGAGGGGTAAACAAGCAAGCAAATGCTATATAGCATTTAGTCAGGGATGGTGGCAGAGGTGATGCTAGTCTGCACAATCTGGGGAAGGATAGAAAACAAATCAGTACACTACAGTACGGACAGCCATTGGCAGCTGGGTGTTTCATCAAGGCCACACTAAAAGCCAAGAACAAAGTTTGTCCAAGAAGTATATACATGCTATAGCTTGGATAGGGTCATGTACAGAAGCAAGCATCGCTTCACAGACTACTACTATGGGAGAACCACATATCTAAACAACTACTGAATACCAGGTGAATGGAAGATAGCTGACAGTCAGCAAGCAATGTATAGAAAAATATATTCTGAAAAAAAGCAAATGTTAGAATACATTAAAGAAAGAAGGTATAACAGAGCAGTGTTAATGCTGACTTATTTCACTGTTGTGTGATTTGCCATGATAGTCAAAGCATGACAAAGTTAATATAAGGACAGATTAATTCAACATAACTCTTGGACTGAACTGGCTTGCTGTCATCATATAAATTGATTTATGTAAAATTGTTTATACTGCATCATTAATAGCTGTATTGTTGTGGTAATTTTTTTTCAGCATTATGCTCTCATTTTTTCTCAGTATTATGCTGCTCAGCTTGTATGTTTTTACAAGCTAGAGAGACGCAGTGTGACATTTCAGTCAGTTGCATATGGAGCATTGTCTGCAGAGAATAAGAAATGAGGTTAGGAAGTCTGTTTATTTTCTTTCTGTGTGCTCTTTGAATCATGTCAAATGGAATTTTTGTACTTTTGGCTTTCAGGTCATTTAAAAGTAGGAGAATGTGAGTATAAGGACATCTGTTTCTGGGGAGTTGAAATATTGAACTTTGCTAAAAAGCAGTTTCTATTAGGCTAAATAGTTTTCAAGTCAGTCTGATAATTGTATAAACATTATATAATATCCATATAAGTAAGGACTAAAATAGCATAGAGCCACACGAAGGGAAAATATACACCATTCTAGTGACTGCATTACATACCTTACAACAAAAACTGACAAAAAGCCATTCATTCTGATTCTTACAAAACAGGTTGCTGAGTAGTTGTCTGACAAAATTGCTGAACTCCCTGTGTGACAACAGTTTTATTCTATAATATACCACACTGATGTCATCGGTTATTGCTATATTAGACAATAACTGACCATTAACATTCTAAAACGAGCACGCTGATTAGCCAGCCCAACCATCATGCCCATTGTAAATCTGAGAATATACCAACGGAAAAAGGTACAGTCAACTGGACTTTTTCCGTTGGTATATTCTTTAATTTTAACTTTTTTCAACAAAAATAAAAGCAAAATTTGTAGTCCAAACTCCAGACATATGATAGAGGCACCATGCAGAAAATACAAGGGAAATCAGCTACGTTGTTTAAAACTAAAGACACATACATTCCTACCCTAAACTTCCCGAACCTTTTTTTTTTTTTTAATTTAAAAAAAAGAAAGGAAAAGCAGATCAACAGAGACCTTCTTTTCTCCATTGCTTACTTTCCTGAGCACTGATGTACTGAGTATCCATGGGCAGTCCCATACGCATGTGCAGTACATCAACACAAGGAAGCAGTATACCACCAGCCGTGGAAGAACAGTAATGTGCCATTATACAAAGACATTATTTAAGAAAAGTTAAGTATTTTTTTTCTTAAATAATGTCATTGTATAATAGCAATAACCGACTCCATGGTTGTGGTATATTGAAATTTACCCACGGTTGGCTTTATTTAATCACTCAGACTTCGCCCTCATGATTAAACCATGCCAACCATGGGTTAATCTTTAATATACCATACCATCATCAGTTATTGCTATAATCATATCCTGATTGTTATCACATCAAAGGAAACAAACAGACCAGCATAGCTTGTGCTATGGTTATTGTTAACTCCAAACATGAATTATCTCCTTACTGCTTTGCCTATTGGAAGATACACATTCAGATGCTCACATTATGTATGTGTAACATTTTACTTATTATCATATTTAGGAAAGGAAATGTGTACTTTTTATGTTATATTTCTGCCTTCTTTTTTTGTATTGTGACATTTAGCTGATTTGGGGATCTGTATATATAAATATCAGCATTTTATCAGAAATATGAGACTTGACAGTAAGAGTCCTGAAATATTAAAAAAATTAAGTGTGGTCTATCACATAAACAGTGAGTCTGAAACTTGTTATTTCATATTAAAAGTATTTCTCCCCTCACCTCTCAATATGGATGGCTGTACAACCCATACCCCTGCAAATTAAGGCTTATACTCACTCTTTGACTACTGTACCTCAGAGAAGGGGGAGTTCTCCTAGACATAGCAATTTTAAACTTGGTGTTTATTTCCCCCTTATTGCACTTAAATCTTTGGAGATTCAGGACTTGCATTATTAGATCATGAATACAATTGTAGTCCTTAAATATCAATGCAGATATTTGCATTCAGCATATTATACTGGTTACTGTACTGTTAACTTGCCATAATGTTACATTACAAATAAATTGTAATATACATGAGAATAAATAGGCTAAACCTCATTTTAAGTCTACTTTTCTGTCTCTTAGAATAAAATTCCCTCTCTTGATGCAGCCACAAATTTCAGCCATAGTAACTCACCTGGAGGAGGAAACAGTGTTGGCAGATCCTCATTTATGTTAGATTAGTTTAGAAAATGACAAAAAGGTAGACAGATGTGTTGTGCTCTATATTTTACACAAGTCCTGTGAAAGACCATGTCATTAATTTATACCAGAATTTGCTGTTTAAATTTAAGCCACTTGCTAAATGTAGTTAACGGACCTCTGAGGAATTGAATTGTCCACCAGCGTTTTGCTTCATTTACTTATTTATGCTTTTTGTTTATTGTTTGAATTATCTGCCTGTCTGTTTTGTTGACTGCATAAATACATCTATAGCAATGATCTTACCTTTGTGGAGAGCTAGGGAGATGTGTGCTCAGACAAATCTTATTACTCAGGAAGAGAACAGACTAGAAATGTTGTGTTGAACAAGAGACTTCTGAAGACTGTGAGAGATATAATCAGAATCAGTGATGAACTCATGACAATCAGTCCCCAGTATAAAGACAGAGAGCAGTTTTTATGGTCTCAGCACAGTGTGGCAGTCCTGTGATGGTCCACTATCGCAGGAATGCTGGTAGAAGTAGTGCAGGCTGTGTTCATGGCAATCCAGTAACACAAACATGAACATTGATCAGATTCACAAAGGGCTAACTATTGGGAATGAATGTGCATCAGGGTTAAGTTCTGATCCCACTTCTGTTCAAACTGGTGATGGACTATATCAGCAAACAGCTCAGAGGGGACAGATAAAAACTGAGGTACTCAGATGATGTGGCACTACAAGCAGACTCTAAAGGAACTTCATCAAATGATAGGCGGCTAAAATGTAGAACAGGTGGGATGAAGCTATGCACAGATAAGACAGAGGTCATGACAGCAAACTGGGGAAATCAGAAAAAGTGAAGTGGAATATTATGAGACATGTTAACATCTTCAAGTATCTGGGAGGTGAGGTGCTGCAACCAACTGGCACAAAGTGTCAGGGGCAGTGTAAGACAGAAGAATGCAAGAGAAGCTGAAAAATAAGGTGTCCAAAACAGTGATGTAACCAATGCTTCTGTATGGTACAGAAACCTGGGCAGTGATACCAACGTAGCTCAGGAAGTTTGAGATGATGGTAGTAAGGTGTCTTAAATCAGTGGTAGAATGCATACAGTGGGACAGATGAAGAAATGAGGACATCAGAGTGAAAGTCAAAGTAGCCCCCGAATGGAGAGAAGATGAAAGAGAGCAGATTAAGATGGCTCATTCACAGGTACAGGAAAGCAGAATACAATTTAATAAAGCAGATTAAGGAGAGGCAACAAAAACACAACAGGGCACAAGGGCATCTATCTCAAAGACTAATGGACTGTTAGACAGAAGATCTGAGACAGTCAGACATGACTGATGAAAGTAGGACAGTGCTTTTGAATTGAGAGAGATGACAGCAGTTAATACAGCACCATAACCCCATGTAAAAATGAGAGAAAAGGGCTGATGATGGTGATGGTGATGATGATGATGACAATTTTAAATTTGTCTGTCTGGGATTATGCAATTACTGTTCTAGTAAAATTAGTTTTTGGAATTTTCAGTCGAACATTTGCAAATAAACAAAAATCTGCTTGCAACAGGAACATCCATAAGATAGGATGCAAAGTTAAATTAAAAAAAAGAAAAAGGAGAACATAGTCATTATTTTCCGTTTATATTACCTTATTTTTTATTTGTTTTTATTTTACATTTGTTGACCGGGATAGTCCGACTGGATGCATGTCCATTTTCAGCAGAGGCCCAGGGAGAAAAGCTCCAAGGGTAAGCAGATACAGCATTACATAATACCAGCATTACATATTACAAAGAGACTATTTACAGAGATTACATAAGTAAGCAAGTTAAACAACAAGTTCCACAGGTTACAGTTAATCCTGCGCACAAGTCAGGGTTAAATTAAATTACACAGTAAACTGGTTAACAGGTTTTACACATTCTAGAGAGAGTTAGCCAGGCTTGATACATTGACATAGCCAGTTAAGCGACAAATATTGTTTGAGTCTAGTTTTAAATTGACCTAAGGTGGAAAGTAAGGTAATATCAGCTGGAAGAGAGTTCCAGGATCTACTTACAGAGTTTGCAAAAAGAGAATCACCGGCTGTGTTCTCATATGATATAAATAGCAAACTCTATTTCATCGTACCTAAAATATCTAAACCACAAAATATCAAACATACAGAACAGCAATTTTTTTCCCAGGGAAAAAATTTGCTGTTCCTAAACACATACATACAACACAAGCACACCAAACTAAACCACACACATACACTTAACAAAACCATAATTCTAACCCTACACTACTACCTATCCACTTACCTTAACCCAACCCTAACCCTAAAGTCCCTAACTACCACACACTCACCTTACCCGCTCCCTAACCCTAAAGCCCCTAACTACTGCACACTCACCTTACCTGCTCCCTAACCCTAAAGTCCCTAACTATCGTGCACTCACCTTACCCGCTCCCTAATCCTAAAGTCCCTAACTACCGCACACTCACCTTACACGGTCCCTAACCCTAAAGTCCCTATCTATTGTATACTCACCTTACCCCCTCCCTAACCCTATTGTCCCTAACTATCGCACACTCACCTTACCCCAATCCATTCCCACACTTACCTTAACCTGGTCCATAACCTCCCTTCGATTACTTACCTTAACTCAGTCCATAACCTTCCCACCACAGTAAAGTAAATAGCGAAGCTATGGAACGGACAACAGAAATCTTACCCTAGGTAAGATTTTGAAGTTCCGGGGCTTCGCTATTTTGAGTTATCGACAAAAACGGATCGATATTGTAGCACTCAAAGTTTTGAAACTTCAATGCTATAATCTAAACCCATTATTTTATACTTAATAATACAGTAAAAGAAATATACTTCTGTGCAACAAAACATGGCACCAGAGTGCAGTAATGTAAGAGGCCCTAATCATTTTATTTATAAAAGTAATGCAGTAAATACATCACTGTGAATATATCCCTTCTAAAGCTGCAGTTAAATGCCATTCTCACATCCTGAGATACAGTGACCTATGGTTATTTGTCCTTTATAATTTCTGAGAGAACTCAGATAAGGCGCTCAAATGTTGGAAGTGTCTCCCTCTTGTTCTCTTTTTATTTTCAGAGGATTCACAACACCTTAGGATCTCTTGCAAATATCTTATGCCTCATTAATTATAGAAGTGGTCTGAAAGTACCCACTAGCAATGATTCTTACATTTAAACCAAAGAGCAAAAGATACTTTTAAGAAGGACTTCTTAACTGAATTCAAATGATCTTAAAAGGCTTCACAGAAGGGTGGTAATCTTTTCTGCCAGCGTTTGGTAAATGTCCATATCAAAGCTGCTTGGGCCCAAGGCTTTATGAAAACATTCAGTCTTGGTTGCCTGTATAGTCACTTTAGGATAATGATGTTATAGAAGAAGCATCTCTGGCTCTTTAAAAAATTTGTTGTGTTTGACCTCCTCTATAGGTTCATAGGTTCATAGGTGATTACTAGGCTAATGACCACAAGGGCCTTTTAAAGCCTAGCCATACATCCCAAATCTCTGAGTTCTTATACCCATGATAAGTGTAAGCATGGGCCTGGGAGATGAACCCTTTACAGGTTACCTGTTTGCATCAGAGACACAGGTGCCAAACCAGGGATGAATTTTCGGTTTCCCATCCAATTGTCCAAGTTGCACTTGAATTGGATTAGGGAGGAACTCTGCTTCACATGATGGGGAGCCTGTTCCATAGACAGGGTAGTCTCTGGGATACATGGACCATCAGGGTTAACATGTTTGTATGAAGTCTGATTCTCACTCATAAATACCTCTAAAGTTAACCAAAGACTCCTAGGTTATACATCAAGCAGCATACCATTTTCCCCTGAAGAAGATTGACATATACTTCTGAGTCTCTTTAATTTATTGTATAATTTCTGCAATACTATCAGAATATTGCTAGTTTTTTATGTTACTCCACTGTACCATGGTTTACATTCCAGGTAAGAAGAAAGGAGTTTGTGAAAAAAAAATACACCATTGTATTCTACTTTAATTTTTCTCACCAAAACAAAAGAATAGGATTGGACATTCTAGCATGTCCAAAGGTCATTTGTCAGTCTCCTCTCCAGTCCAGCTGGTGAGTCTTGGAATCTTGAGGCAATGTTACAACTGCCTCATGTACACAGACAACCCTCTCCTCCTCCCAACAAATTCCAATGCATGTGAGAGATGCAACCATATAGCCATACTGGAGGATAAGCTCTCTCAACTCAGTACTGGCAAAACCAGTCAGGAGAAGGAAACCACACTCACTACAATTCCAGTCTCACATAGACCTACCACGACAGCAAACTAAACACATAAACACACAAAAACATACTCAGAGGCTCTAAATAAAAATCTGCCTAAGCAGCAGAGACCTCCAAAGCAGACACCCAAGCAATCGCTACCCCAAAACAAAACACGTGCAACACATAGCTCACAAAGCCAGTGTGCTGAACAGTCACAGCCCTTAAGGCTAAACAACACACCTGATACACTTGTAATAGGTGACTCTATCGTCAGGCACACTGACGTCCCGCTCACCAGGCAGAACAAGGAGAAGGTCACGGTGAGCTGCCTGTCGGGCGCTAGGATCCACCACATAACACAAGCACTCAGATCACTCCAAGGCAAGTACAAATATGACTCAGTCATTGTCCATGCTGGTGTGAATGACCTGAGACGTACCTCCCTGGACTACATGAAAAGAGACATAGAGGAGCTCTCTGAGCATGTAGCCCAGGCTGGTATGACCCTGACCTTGAGTAGCATCTTACCCTCACCAAGAATGATGCCACAATATGAAGACAAGATGATCAATTTCAACAATTGGCTTAAGTATTGGTGTCATTTAAAGGGGATCCAATGCCTGTCAGCCTGGGATGACATGCTCGACAAGCCACAATGCTTCGCTAGGGACGGCTTGCACCTGTCACCCCTGGGCTTTCAGATATTGGCAAAGGCTCTTGCTACCCCCATAGTGCCTTTTTAGGCAAAGCTCAAAAGACAAACCCACCTCCATAGGTATCACAAGGGATAAGAAACTAAGATTAATGCTACTCAATGCCAGAAGTCTAAACCTCAAGATGCACGCACTCGAAACTCTCCTTAGCATGGAGAACATCGATATCTGTGCAGTAACAGAAACCTGGTTCAAGGTTCCCGAGAGCACACCAGCACTACCAGGTTATACCTCATACCATGTTTTTCGGCTCCAAAACTTGGACCAAACCACAAAGGGAGGGGGAGTATCAATATTCGTCAAAGATACCCACACCTCCAGGTTGGTGGCACAGCACAAAGCATCAGAGACTATCCATGTGCAACTAACAGTGGGTAAAACTGCCTTCCAGTTTATAGCCTGCTACAGACCACCCTCCCAAACCTAGGAACCCCACTCGGCCTTCCTGAGAACACTGGAAAATATGAAGGTCTCTCCAAACACCATTATATTGGGCGACTTCAACTACCCAAACATAGACTGGGAGCATTACTCTAGCTCCAACATGCTAGACCAAAGGTTCCTAGAATTTATAAACTCAAATGCTATGGAACAACTTGTTACCACTCCCACAAGAGGGGAAAACATACTGGACCTGATCATCACCAACATGGGGACTCTATGCTCCAGACCAGAAGTGTATCCCTCACTGGTAAGATCAGACCATAAACTAATCTCAATGGATATTCACATCCCGACTCCACCCACTGCCCTGAAAACCACAGTGAAAAACTTCTCTAAAGCAAATTTCACACTCCTCAAAACCGAGGTGGAATCCTTCAAAGCCCCCAGGCCTGTGGAAAATACAGCCCAGATCGCAGAATCCTTTATAAACACATTCTATGAACACCTTCAGGAATGCATGGATCATGCAATCCCAAATAAAACCAAGACCCAATCCTCCAAAGGCAGACATCCTGTCTGGTGGATCCCAGCCATAAACAAACTATACAATAGAAGGAGGAAGCTACTACATGATAGAGCAAAATCCCAAAAAGGGAAGGCATCTCTGATCAGTATTAGCAAAAAACTATGAGCACTCATAAAATCGTCTAAGGCCAGCTTCGAGTGAAAAATTGCACAGGACACTAAGGATAATCACAAGGCTTTCTTTAGTTATGTTAGGAACCTGGGTGGGAATTCCCAGATATGCTTAGAATTAGTCCAAAATGACAAAAAATACACCAAACCCACAGACATTGCCAACATCCTAGCTGACAGGTTCAGCACAAACTCCCCCCCCTCCCCACCAAAAGGGCAAATATCTATCCCAGCAGAGTGCTGCCCCCCTGACATCTCAGATGCTCAGGTAAGAGCTGCCCTCTCCAAAGCAAAAAACACAGCATCAATGGGACCAGACTGTTTCCCGGGCTGCATCCTACATGAACTCCAAGAAGAGCTAAACCCAAACATAAAACTACTGCTCAATCTCAGCCTTACTACAGGATATGTACCCAAAGAGTGGCGTACAGCAGCAGTGGTCCCTCTCCACAAAGGTGGTGCCTCAACGGATCCTGGAAACTATTGCCCCATAAGCCTGACTAGCTTGGTCTGCAAAGCTATGGAAAGGATCATCATGGACTTCATAAATAAAGATATTGGGGACCTACAGACACTGGATCCTACCCAGTTCGGCTTTGTTAAGGGCAGATCCTGCCTCTTAAACCTGGTTGATTTCTTTGAAACAGTCACCAAGGCCATTAACGAGGGGAAGGTGGTCCACACAGCCTACCTGGACCTCGCAAAAGCCTTCGATACAATACCCCACTCGAGCATTGTAGATAAGCTCACCAGCTTAAATATACACCCCTATGTCACTAGATAGGTTGAAAACTTGCTCAAGGACAGAACCCACATGTTTAGAATTGCTGGAGCCATGTCAGACTCCAAATCAGTTGCAAGTGGCGTCCCACAAGGCTCAGTCCTGGGACCTCTCTTGTTCGGTATATATTTCTCGGAGGTACAGGCCAACACGGAAGGACTGTAGCTGACCAAGTTCACAGATGACTGCAAACTGGGTGCCATAATCGACTCTCCAGCCGTCACAAGCATCCTCTAAAAGGGCCTCATAGAAACAGACAACTGGTGCCAGAGCCACGGCCTCAAGCTAAACGCCAAAAAGTGTATAGTCATCCCCTTTGGCAAAAACAAAGTGCCCACAAATTACCACATAGGTGGTAATCCATTAAGTACAGAATAAGTAATTAGGGACCTGGGGACCCAAGTTGATAGCAATCTCTCATTTGACAACCACGTGGCCAAGGTGGTTAGAAACACATTTTATATAGCCCACCTAATCATGAAGGGATTCACATCTAGATCAGGGGAGGTCATCGTGCCTCTTTACTCATCCCTCATCAGGCCCATAATTGAGTACAATGCCCCTTTTGGGATGTACCTTACCAGACACCTGCAGCAACTGGAAAGACCCCAAAAGTACCTCACTAAGAAGATCAAAGGGCTCAAACAGATGCCATATGCTGCCTGGTTAAAGAAACTCCAGCTCTACTCAGTGGCATACCACCTGCTCAGAGGCGATCTGTGCCTAACGTATAAAGCCATGTCCAACCCGGAATTAATGGACATGTTGCACCTCAGAAAATCCAAATCCCATCGAGCTACGCTCGAGAGACTTGAACCTCAGCACTGAAATAAATAGGACATGCTGGAGGGACAGATTCATAACCCAGAGGTTCCCTTCACTCTGGAATAAAATCCCAGTCCAGGTTAGGCAGAGTCCCTCATTGACTCTCTTCAAGAGGAATCTTGATGAGTGGATGGGAGATATTAGGTTTACCCCGGGTATCACTTCTGTGTCACTGTTAGACAGAGGCACAGTATACTAACCTCAAAAAAGGGCATAGCAAAATTAATTTAAAATGGGTGGTGAAAGCCAAACACACTCTGGCTAGGCTTATAAATGCCCTAGGGCAGATAGCCTAGTATGAACCTATGAACCTATGAACCTAATAGCTCAGTAGTACTACTGAGCCAGAAGATTACAACTAATCAATGGTAAAATAGCTATCAAGTATGGTAAAATCAAAAATAATTCACAGTGACTGAAGTTTTTACATTAAAACACTTCAGACTCTATTGGAAGTCAAAACAGCACCTTTGTAGAAATAGACAATCCAGGCTCCTTAGAAGGTCCTAACAAAGTCTGCCATTTTCATTCACTATATTCAACAGTTTACTATACAAAAACATTTTTTTGCTTACGAATCGCATACAGAAACACATATTATACAACAAACCCCCATTAATATTTCAAAATGTGCATGCTGATTGGTCAGCATGCACGTTGTAAATCAGAGGTATAGTAATGGGAAAAGGTCCCGTCGCCCGGACTTTTTCCATTAGTATAACTCTTTTTTTACAGCAATGGAGAACGCAAGATCTCCGTTGCTTTTTACACACTGTCTCGCTATGTTAAATGAGTTTAACATGGCTTTTACTTTAAAAATAATGGAGATCTTCCTATCTCCGTTGCTTTTTTAAGGTGTCTCGCTATGTTAAACTCTTTAACTATATAACAAAACTTAAAAAAAAAAATGATGTTCTTTTTTTTTTTTTTAAACAAACTGTCTCACTATATTAAATGGGTTTAACATAGCAGACAGCCTTTAAAAAAAAACAGAGATTCTCTGTTGGTTTTTTTCTTTGTGCTCTGTTGTTAAACTTAAACTCCTTTAACAGAACAGTTTAGTTTGCTAAACGGAGAGAGAAGAAAACTTTTTCAAAACTTAGTAATACAAGAAAGAAAAGAAAGGAGTTTAACATGGCGAGACACCTTTAAAAAAGCAATGGAGATAGGAAGATCTCCATTACATTTTGAAATATTAATGGGGGTTTGTTGTATAATATAGTATAATTATAGCAATAACCCACTTCTGGGTGTGGGTAATGCTGGATTTACCCACGGTTGTCTTTGTTTGGCCACTCGGGCTTCGCCCTCATGACCATACCACATCAATGGTGGGTAAATCCAGCATTACCCACACCCAGGCATGGGTTATTGCTATAATATACTATGACGCACTTAGAGTTCTGGTGTCCAATGCCACCTTGATCCTGTCTGCAGCTGAACAGCTACAGTTCAGTGCTAAGTTGCATGATGAACTATGTACAAGAGTATGGTTTGAATACCTTATCAGATAGTTTTCAGATCTGAGTGACCCATAAGGGTTTTGGGTTTGAATAGTCTTTATAAATAGTTAGTGTGTTAACTGTCAGTTTCTTGGTGTGGCCCATGTGTCAAGCATATAATTTAAACTTTAGGTTTAATTATGGTGAAACAATTTGCAAAATATGCTCCATTGGGAGGTATTACGCTAGCTGCCCTTGTGGAACATTTTAAGCCTAGTCATTTTCTCTTTTAATGGTGAGAATCAAACCATGAATCTGCTGTCTGTAAGCACAATAACCATTATACCACCCCACCCTCAGCAAATAATGTTTTTAAAGGATGGTCATTGTAATGCTAGCAAAGGGAAAGAGTAATGTAATTTATGTGGATATCCCTGTATTAGTTTTGTTGATTTATGATATGTTTTCTTTAGTTTGGTGTTAAAATTAGCTGATTAATCTGTACCTCTCATAAAACACAGTGTGAATTAGGTGGGAGACAAGTTTAATGGAGGTAGTTGTTGTAAGATAGTATTTTATTCCGTGAGCCAACCAAAATGCTGCATTTTGAATAGTAATTTGTATTTGCTCCACCAGTGAAAGATTATCACCTACAATGCAGCTTTGATATTTGATTTTGATATTCACACCACCAGGCTAGTTGGCCAACACAATGTGTCTGAAATTCTCCAAGTGCAACTAACACTAGGTAAGACTGCAATCCAAATTGTAGCTTGCTACAGATCCCCCACCATACCCCAAGATTCTCACTACACCTTTTTAAACATACTGGAAAATATTAAGATAGAACCAAACACCCTAATACTGGGTGATTTTAACTACCCTGCCATTAACTGGGAAAACTACTCATGTCCCAACACCTTTGCGCAACGGTTCTTGGAATTCATAAATTCCAATGCCCTGGATCAACTAATCCATAGTCCCACCAGGGGCTCCAATATCCTAGACCTGGTCATTACCAACATGGCAAATCAATGCTCCATACCTATGGTCACCCCCTCATTAGTCAGGTCTGACCATAAGCTAATCACCCTTAACATCCACATCCCACCCCCACCCCCAGTAAAGAAACCACCATAAAAAACTTCTCCAAAGCCAACTTCATGCTACTCAAGTCAGAAGTGACAAACTTCATGACACCCATGCAGACGGGAACTGAAAGTTCAACTGCTGAATCTACACTAAGGCACTGTACAAGCACATCCACTCATGCATGAATCGTGCCATCCCAAATAGAACCAAAATGCTCTCATCCAAAAAAAGGAAGCCAATCTGGAGGTCCCCTGCCATAAACAAACTTTACAACAAAAGGAAGAAACTTTTGCAGAAAAGAGGAAAATCCCAGGATGCAAAAAACTCCCTTACTAGCCTCAGTAAGAAACTGAGATGCCTCATAAAATCCTCCAAAGCTAGTTATGAAAATAAAATTGCCAAAGATTCCAAAGGCAATCACAAAGCATTCTATAACTATGTCAAGAATCTAAATGGCAATGCTCAGATCTGCTCTGAGCTAAAACAGAATGGCAATAAATATACTGATCCAAAGGATATTGCCAATATCCTGGCAGATCGATTCAGTGCCAACTTCACCCCCCTCTCACCCCCTAAATGGCCCATCTCAGTACCGTAAGATTGCCAAATTCCAGTAATAACGGCCACACAGGTACAAAGCGCACTCTCTAAAGCCAAGAATACAGCATCCATGGGACCAGATGACATCTCGGGCTGTGTACTACATGAACTACAATATGAACTGGCACCTCACCTAAGTGTCATGTTTAATCATAGCCTCACCTCAGGTTCCGTGCCCACTGAGTGGCGCAGAGCTACAGTTATCCCAATCCACAAGGGGGGATCCACCTTGGATCCCGGAAACTACCGTCCCATCAGTCTGACAAGCCTTATCTGCAAGGCCATGGAGCATATTATCATGGAACTTATAAACAAAGACATTGGCAACCTTCAAACACTGGACCCCACCCAGTTTGGGTTTGTGAAGGGCTGATCTTGTCTTCTGAACCTGATTGACTTCTTTGAATCAGTCTCCAGAGCCATGGACAAGGGTAAGGTGGTCCACACAGCCTATCTAGACCTTGCCAAGGCCTTTGACACCATCCCCCACTCTGGAATCATAGTAATCATACTAAGTTGGGTATTAATCCCTATGTCACCCAATGGGTTGCTAAATGGCTTACTGATAGAACCCACACTGTAAAAGTAGCCGACTCCAAATCCAGCTCCAGACAAGTGACAAGTGGAGTACCTCAGGGTTCAGTCCTGGGGCCGCTCTTGTTTGGCATCTACTTCTCTGAAGTACAGGTCAACACTAAGGGACTCTGGCTAACAAAGTTTGCAGATGACTGCAAACTGGGAGCCATTATTGAATCCCCAAATGATGTGGATACTCTACAAAAGGGCCTTACAGAAACAGATGCTTGGTGCCAGAGCCATGGGCTCAAGCTCAATGCCAAGAAATGTATTGTTATCCCTTTGGGAAAAAACATGTATCCATGAATTACCATATAGGTGGCAGTACACTAAACACAGAAAGTGTGATAAGAGACTTAGGGACACAGGTGGACAGTGGTCTCACCTTCAATAACCACATCGCCACAACAGTCAGGAAATCCTTCTATGTGGCACACCTCATCACGAAGGGCTTTTCATCCAGAAAAAAGGAGGTCATTGTCCCACTGTACTCATCCCTCATTAGACCCATTATAGAATACAATGCCCCATTTGGTATGTACCTCTCAAGACATCTGCAACAACTGGAAAGGCCTCAGAAATACCTCACTAAAAGAATCACAGGCCTAAAGCAGATGCTCTACGCTGACCACCTTAAAAAACTCCAGCTATACTCTGTCGCATATTGTCTACTCAGAGGCAATCTCTGCTTAACATACAAGGCCATGTCAAACCCAGAGCTGTTGGACATGCTACACTTAAAGAAATCTCAATCCCTCAGAGCTACACGCTCCAGGGATCTAAACCTTGTCATCACAATAAGCAAAACATGCTGGAGGGATAGGTTCCTGACCCAGAGACTCCCCAGACTCTGGAATAGATTGCCCATACATGTCAAGCAGAGTGCCTCTTTGGACCTCTTCAAGAGGAACCTTGATGTTTGGATGGGAGAAAGGAAATTCACCCCAGGGATCACGTCAGTCGCCCTGCTAGACAGGGGTCCAGGAAAGTAAATAATGTGGGAAGAAATAGCCAGGGAATTGTTATGGCTAGGCTTGTATAGGCCCTAGGGCTGATAGCCTAGTACCAACCTATGAACCTATGAACCTATGGAATAGTATCTCTAGAGGTGATATTGATTTCAAAACTAGGGGAGTTGTTATATTTATAATAGCTATTCATAATCAAAATGACATAGCATTTGATTGCATTTAGAATGATGATTCAGTCTGTCAAAATTTCCATTGCTTAAAAGGCACTTTGAAGACTCTTCAGCAAGTCTGTGATTTGTTGCTGAACAGAATAGCACAGTTTTACCTCTGCATTAAATGTCTGCTACAATATCTGTGCACAGTATTTATACACAAGCTAAATACTAAAGGTCTCAAGATGGAGGTCAATGGGAGTCCTTTATCAGCTACAAAAGGTGAAGTGAGTTTATCACCCCGTTTGATAACAAATCTTATGTCAGTGAGGTAACTATAAAACCACCTTATGGCATGTAGATGAAAACCTAATGTGTTTAAGTCTATTCGGCAAGCCTGGATGACTTATCATATCAAATGCATTGGTGTGATTAAGAACTACACTAGCTGCTAAGCTAATAAATCTCCTACACTGTTTATTTCTAATGTATTCAATAACAGACAAATAAGCAGGCTGTCATACATACCTTTTACAAAATTTATACTGTACAAAGAGTATAATCTATACTGCACATTGTTTTGTGAATTATTTTGTTTCCTAATCCTTTGCCTAACACATTGAGAATTGCTAGAGGCCTGAAATTGGCGGGTTCTGTGGAAGAACTCCACCTCCCATTTATGTAAGAGGATAATATATATTTCTTTCCAGTTTTTAAGACTTTACCTTCCCTTATACTTTTGTTTATGATATACGTCACAGGATTTGTAAGTGATTGCACTTACATTTCAATGGAGGGGTGCTGGATCCAGGAAATCCATTTTTTTTTTGTTTTCATAAGACCTTTTTAACTGTATGAATGTTAAATATGGGAAGCATGAATTACTTAGAAGAGTTAAAGGTGTGTTGAGTGTTATCAGTTGCAATAGTTCCTTTTGTGCTTACAGTATTAACAGAAATGCATGAAAACAATTATCTAAGAATTATACATCATATTATTCTGTAAAATCACATGCGATTGTGTCATTCATGTTTGTGTTTTACAGCTAGATCGTGATGCACAGCAGAATGCATTTGTTGACATTTTAGCTCTGCCTCAGCCATTAAAAGATCTGAATGATGGAACAATCTGCAGTGTAGCAGGATGGGGAAAGACCAGTAAATTCTCTCCTAAACCTTCTGACAAACTTAGAGGAGTGAATGTTATTGTTATTCACAGAGCAATATGCAACAGTCCAAAACATTGGAATCTTCATCCAGCAGCAACACAAAATATGTTATGTGCAGGCGACAAAAAGGGAAGACAAGACGCATGCACTGTAAGTATATCACTTTAATAAAATTAACTGGGTTATTCAATATGTTCTAGCATTTAAACATATAATACATTTTGATTCTGTTATTCCTATACACCATATTGTTACATGCATATGTCTCCTCTATGGGTGTTTATGGTAAAGATATTTGAGAAAATGTGCTCATAAACCATATGATTGTGAATGACTGTCACTAATGTCATTGGGTGTGCTATTTTACTGTTCTTTGATAGAACAAGGACAATACAAACTAGGTAGTGTACTAATGAATCAGTCTAAGTTTCAAAGCAGTTGTTATTCACTGATGCAGGCATCCAGGAGGAAAATTGGCATGCATACAGTTCTATGACACTTGCCTGCATCAGAAGTCCCAGTGGCTGGGAAATGCATATAAATGTAACTTCAGAAAGGAAAACATCACTCTGTTCTTAAATTATGGAGGGCTGGGACCTGTTACTCCTTTCCTATCTGCTCTTATTGTTTAGCATGTAGGCGACATTCGAAAATACACTGTTATGTGTTACTTGGACTTTAGAATAGTTACTATATCAGTGTCAGAAACCTAGGTAAGGGGAATGCTTCATCAAGGAATGTGGCATTAATGAATTACAATGTGCAGTAGAGTATTAACCCATAGATGTACCAATTTATTTTTTTATTTTAACATTAAAAGCATATCCTCTTTATAAAAACAAAATCATTAAAGGGCTATGGCAATATTTTACATGAAAAACAAACCAAACTGTATTTATTCAAAAATAATGTAAAAATAAAAATGTTTTAACACCTAGGCTTTATTACTTAATGCTATTATGTTAGAATATCCAACGTTGAATCATTCAATTCGGATGACGTTATTTCTGTATAAAAGCTATCCATATCCTATTTTTTTAAAAAAGGAAAGAAAACAATTAATGAAATTTAAACTGGTTAAGAATTAGAATTATATGCCCAACTGCAGGGAAAATTTCTTTCAAGTTTAAAAAAGTAGAACACTGGTAGTTTTGAAGGCGTCTTCTGGAAGAGAAACCTATTCACAAAGCCAAACCTGTACGTAAATCAAACAGAGCAAGTTCAGTACTGATCAACATGTTTACTCCATTATTTTGGACCCAAATAATGAAGCAAACCGGAAGGAACTGATAAAATGCAGAACAGACTCTTTTGTTTTACAATTGCTGAATGGTTTCCAGAGTGCTCATCTTAACAAGAGTATCGGACATGAAAGAGCTGATAATGTCACAGAATGAGTTAAAAAGGCAGGATAGTCGCAGAACATATATTTAACATTACAGCTGGGACTGCCATCTAATTATGTAATGGGTTGGTACAGAGTATGGGTTTGCCTGTTTACTAGGCTGTGTGTTTTGGAGAAAGAAAAAGAACTTGAAAGAGAAAGTAAGATTTAAAACGTAGTAACTGAAATGTGGTGAGGGGACAAGTTTGATCATATGATTTATGAATGTATTGGATTTATTGAGTTAATTAAGGCATCAGGGATTAACAGGGGTAAAAGCAGAAAAAAATGAATGTACAGACAGGATACATTTCTCGTGTCATCATTGCATGAAGTATGCAGTTTATAAAAAAATTAATCTGGCATCAGTCAAAGAACTTCCCTAGACAAATGACCGAGTTGCACCTCCTCACTCCTTAGAAAATGTGCTAAGAGTGAAATGGGGCTGTCAAAGAAAGGGTTGCCCTGCATAATGAACTGAAAAGCAATTTGAGAAATTGAGTCTTGCCTAAAGAAAAAGAGTCTGACATACCAAGGGTCTCAAGAGCTGTTCACAAAGGCAGCTGAAAGAAAAATGAGTGTGTGTGTGTGTGTGTGTGTGTGTGTGTGTGTGTGTGTGTGTGTGTGTGTGTGTGTGTGTGTGTGTGTGTGTGCGTGTGTGTGTGTGTGTGTGTCTGTGTGTGTGCGTGTGTGTGCGTGTGTGTGCGTGTGTGTGTGTGTGTGTGTGTGTGTGTGTGTGTGTGTGTGTGTGTGTGTGTGTGTGTGTGTGTGTGTGCGTGTGTGTGTGTGTGTGTGTGTGTGTGTGTGTGTGTGTGTGTGTGTGTGTGTGTGTGTGTGTGTGTGTGTGTGTGTGTGTGTGTGTGTGTGTGAATGAATACACATATCTATGTATTCATATCACTGTCTCTATGGGTATCACTATTTTCTCCCCGAGTCATGTCATCAAATCAATGTGATGGTGAAAGAACCTGAAATCAAAAATGGTTTGATTAATAGTTCTGCTCCTTTTAAGTAACTACTAAGACATGAAATAATGACAACAGTCAAGCAATTTGAAGAAACCACAGAAGTAACCCACTGTGGTACTCAGAACATAAGGGTCAGAGCTATTTATCCAGACATTGCACTGTAACGTAAGAAAAGGTAGAAAAGCAGAAGACACTTCATAAACATTGTGACAAAAGTGGAGAAGTTATTTCTTATGTTTGTGACAAAGATCCAGAATATCTGCTCAAAATATGGCATCCAAACTAGTAGTTCAAATGAAAGGAAAAAGGCTACATAAATTAACTCCATTCTCAACATTAGAAAATAACAACAACTTGACTAAAACATCTTTTCAGATTCTAATGGAAGTAATAATGTGGGTTTGGGGGTGCTTTCTTGCCTTCTGCTTTCCCACGAGGAATGGCCCAGTTATCGTAATTGGTTGCGTCATGGTAGAGAACAAAGCTTTGGGATATCTATATCTATATCTAAAGCCAAAAATACAGCATCCATGGGACCAGCAACATCACAGGTTGCATTTTATACGAACTTCAGAACGAACTGGCTCCCCACTTAAGCACCATGTTCAATAATAGCCTCACATCAGGCTTTTGTGCCCACTGAATGGAGCACAGCAACAGTTATCCCACTCCACAAAGGGGGAGCCACCACTGATCCCGGGAACTATCAACCTATTAGCCTGATGAGCCTGGTCTGCAAGGCCATGGATTGTATCATCATGGAACTCATAAACAAAGACATTGATAACCTCCAAACTCCGGGTCCCACCCAGTTTGGGTTTGTGAAAGGCATATCATGCCTCCTGAACCTGATCGACTTCTTTGAAGCAGTTGCCAAGGCCGTGGATGAGGGTAAGGTGGTTGACACAGCCTATCTTGACCTCGCCAAGGGTTTTGACACCATCCCCAATTCTGGAATTATAGCTAAATTCACTAAACTAGGTATAAGTCCCTACGTCACAAGATGGGTTGCCAACTGGCTCACTGACAGAACCCACACTGTAAAAGTTGCAGACTCCAAATCTGACCTCAAGGCAGTGACAAGTGGAGTGCCACAGGGTTCTGTCCTGGGACCTCTCCTGTTTGGTATCTACTTCTTTGAAGTACAGGCTAACACAGAAGGCCTCTGGCTGACGAAGTTCTCAGATGTCTGCAAAGTTGGAACCATAGTCAAGTCCCCAAATGATGTGGACATCCTACAGAAGAGCCTCACTGAGACAGATGCCTGGTGTCAGAGCCATGGCCTCAAGCTCAATGCCAAAAAGTGCAATGTCATCCCCTTTGATAAAAACTCTGTACCCATGAACTACCACATAGGCAGCAATCTACTTAACACCAAATGCATGATAAGATACCTTGGGACCCAGGTGGACAGTAGTCTCTCTTTTGATAGTCACATCGCCACAGTAGTCAGGAAGTCCTTCTACATGGCACACCTCATCATAAAAGGGTTCTCATCCAGGAAAAAACAGGTCATTGTTTCCCTCTACTCATCACTCATTAAACCCATTATAGAGTACAACGCCCCTTTTGGAATGTTCCTCACAAGACATCTGCAGGAGCTGGAAAGGCCACAGAAGTACCTCACAAAGAGGATTACTGGCCTCAAACAAATGCCCTACACCGACGGCCTCAAAAAACACCAGCTTTACTCCGTAGCATATCGCCTACTCCGAGGTGATCTCTGACTAACATATAAAGCTATGTCAAACCCAGAGCGGATGGACATGCTACACCTAAAGAAATCCCAATCCCTCCAAGCTACACGCTCTAGGGACCTAAACCTTGTCACCACAATAAACAGGACACACTGGAGGGATAGATTCCTGAGAGAGTTCCTATATTCTGGAACAAGCTACCCATCTATGTCAAGCAAAGTTCTTCATTAGCACTCTTCAAGAAAAATCTTGATGAGTGGATGGGAAATATGAAATACACCCCAGGGATCACTTCTGTGTCTCTGCTGGACAGTGGCACAGAAAAATAACTTTCTTGGGTGGCGTAAGCTACGGTACCTTGCTGGCTAGGTTTAAGTAGGCTCTTAGGCCGATAGCCTGGTACCTACCTATGAACCTATATATATATATATATATATATATATATATATATATATATATATATATATATATATATATATATATATATATATGGGTCTAGTTCTAAATTTCAAAGTTTCAAAATGTTGAATTTCTTGTGGTCAATACCATAAGATAGAAGTTTTGAAACTTTGAAAATTAAATAGAAAAATAAATAAATAAAAAACAAGAAAATCTTTTTTTTTTTTGTTTGCTTGCTTTATGGTAGAGAACAAACCTTTGAGATTTCAGTGGTGATGCAGATAAAGACAGGTCTAAAAAAGGTATTATCCAATACCATAGGCAGTATATATATATATATATATATATATATATATATATATATACACCTCATAAGTAAGGGCATTTCATTCAGGAACAAGAAGGTCATAACATCCCTGTACCCATCCCTTATCAGACCCATTATTGAGTACAATGCCTCCTTCGGCATGTACCTTGTCAAGCACATGCAGCAGTTGGAGAGACCACAGAGGATCCTGACCAGGAAAATCCACAGTCTCAAACACCTACTCTATACAAACTGGCTAAAAGCCCTGTCTCTCTACTCAGTCTCATACAGACTGCTCAGAGGTGACCTGTATCTGGCATACAAGGCCATTTCACTCAGCCTTGATGGAGTTGCTGCTTATCCGCAAGTCAAACTGCACTCGTGCAACCCACATGCAAGGTCTTAACCTGGTCTGTGACATTAATAGAACTTAATTGCAGGATAGATTTGTGTCCCAGTGACTCCCCCATCTGTGGAATAGACTTCCTCTCCAAGTCAAGCAGAGTACCTCACTAGCCTTCTTTAAGAGGAACATGGATGACTGGATGAGAAACCAGAAAATATACCCCTGGGATCCTACCTGTGTCCCTTCTGGACAAGGAAAACTGGTGCTGACTTTGTGGGAGCATGAGTGAAATTCTTGGCTAGGCTTATATGGGCCTATAGCCAATAGCCTAGGATCGTCCTATAAACTTATGACCCTATATATATATATATATATATATATATATATATATATATATATATATCTGTATAGGATCCATACTGATCCCCGAAAAGAAAATTTCACTGAATCCTAATTGGCTGGGCATACTTACGCGAAAGTGCTTTTCACCAAAGCATCACTTTCGCGTAAGTATGCCTGTTATGGCAGTCGTACTACGATGCGGATAAGGGAAAATTCTCTTTTCCCCACTGTAGTGTGATCTCGGAGCGAGAATATTAAAGTAAGGGGGTGTGAGGGGTGCAAGTTAATTTAATGGTTTTTTTTTTTTTTTGTAACACGCTTTAATGAAAGTGCTTTTTCAGAGAAAGCGATTTTGTTAAAGTGTGTGCAGTGATAGTGGGTTCGGAGTTTTGAACATTCTTTCAGAAGTCCTAGACCCATATCTATCTATCTATCTAGATATATATATATATATATATATATATATATATATATATATATATATATATATGTGTGTGTGTGTGTGTGTGTGTGTGTGTGTGTGTGTGTGTGTGTGTGTGTGTGTGTCTGTATGTATATAGTTTTGAAACTTTGAAATTTAAATAAAAAATCTTTTTTTTTATGTTTTTGTGAGGGAGGGCAAGCCCCACCCCCCTGTTACTTAGATATACCAACTCTGAGATTAAACTACAGCTAGGAATGAGGAAATGGTAACTATACTGTTCTGTGCTGTACGGTAATCTCCATTTAAATCATTCAAAGTTTCAAACTGACTGAGCCTAAAACAGCCCCTTTTAACAGAGACATGAGGAGAAAGTCCACATGTACTAACAGTAAATAACTGCATTGCAGATGGTCAAAGATTATATCAGCTGCACATGGTCAAAAATAAATATTGTATTTAATATTAAGTGTAATGTTACACACTATTATAAGCAGAATGTAAGATAAGAAAACATATTTACTTAAGCATTTCATAAATACGTAATGTAGATCATAGTGTGTGCTGTACCTTTAAGAAACATTTCGGTTAGCAGGTACGTGCATATAAATACTGAGCGCATGCAAACAAGAGTGCCATTTTGAGTGAGCAGTCAGAATGAAAGCATGTATATCTTAAGCAGTCAGTCAGTTAGTTCAAGTTTAATGTTCCAGTTATCATTCCTGATGTGTTTGTGTAATAAATTACTTAAACACCTAAGCCTCATTGTCTTATTTGAATACACAAGACAAGCAAAGTAGTGTCAGAATAGGACCAGAACATCATCAAAACCATGAGGTGCACAGTTACAATTGGAGGAATATAGAGAAGTGGATCATCTGAAGCTTAAACAACTCGCAAACAGGTCAGAAACAAATTCCAGGTACTAAAACTCGCTTAAATGATTTTTTACTCAACTAATATAAAATGAAGCATTTAAAATGCTCAAAATGAATTTCTAATTAAATGAAATGTTTGAAACTGCAACATATTTACAAATATATTGGAAATAATTATGAAAATGTTTGAAACAAGATCCGAATTGCATAAAATGTATAAAAAAGGTAAAAAAACATATTTTTTCACAATGTATTACCTTTTCTTATTACTAAAGCTATTCAAAGTATCAGAAGTGTGCAAAGTGTTGGCAAGTGTGTGTAGTATTACAGTACAGTTATTTCACAAAGCACAGTCATTTCAAAGAGATTTTGTGCATTTGAATATTATTACGAGTACCTAGTTGTGTGAATGTTTGTATATAATTACAAGGACCAGGTTTGCACTGTGTTTTAAAGTAATTTGTTGACATGGTAGAAAGATTTCACAGACCCAGTCTACTTGTGTTTGATAATAATATTGCAGAAAATAGGAGAGTGCTTGAGCAAGAGTATGGTGTTTTCATACAGACTGCTTTTTTCTGGTAATGATGCATGTACAAAGGCATTTATTCTGCTTAATTTAGCTAGGTCAGAAGCCACTGAAAAAGAGCGTTCATTTGCGTATGCACCTGTTGTGTTAGCGTGAGAGGGGGAAGACCGCCACATTGTGATACCGGCGGAAATGCGGGAAGACCATGAGTGCTTAAAATGTAAATTTAGAGAAATTTGCAACCCTGAAGCAAATACTAAAATGGAAAGACACTTATTTTACACAAAAGATAAAAAGCCTGGTGAAACTTTTCCAGCATATATAAATGACTTGAGAAATAAGGCTTAAGCATGTAGATTTGGTGATCTGAGAGATGTGTTGATAAAAGACAGGCTTATGTGTGTTTTTCATAATGATGCAGTGAGAAGGATCTTGCTTTCAGACAGTGATTTAACTTTGAATAAAACCACTGAGATTTGTCAAATATATGAGCTTACAGAAAAGCACACAAATATGCTTACAAATGAAAGAAGCATGCAAGCAGTGTCTTCCAGTGCTAATGTAGATAGCATGTAGCACAAGGTTAAAAGATACAGGCCTAAGGGTGTGGCAACTTCAGAAAACCCAGAGCAGCTTCAGTAAAACCCAGGGCATCCTCAGTAAAGTAGTGGGGTGACTCAGCAAAAGATGTAGCAAGCCTCATAGTCAACTGTTGCAATTCTGGCGGTAACCATGAGTCCAAATAAGAAAAGTGCTTAGCTTTTGGTTAACAGTGCCACACATACAGAAAGTGGAATCATTTTAAAAAGTTTTGTAACTCTAAAGGGGCACATTATTTTATTACTGCTCTGAGTTTTCTGAAGTTGCCACACCCTTAGGCCTGTATCTTGAGAATGTTGAATCCTATGATGTTATACTGTATAGTTGTCTATTCCCAACTCTTTTTTTTTTTTTTTTTCATTTTTTTTATGCTATGTTTATCTCTATTTGTCTATGTGGAGTTTTTCCCTCTACTGAAAATGAAATGGAATCCAGTTAGACTAGACGTTAGACTAGCATAAAAAAAAAAATAATAAATAAAATAAAAATAAAATTATAAAACAGCACCCAAAGAAACAAATTGATCATTTAGAAAGCTGCAACCTTACTTTTCATGTTGATGGTGTGTCTGTGCTTGGTGAAACAGTCAATGCAGTAGATTTGTGGGCAAAGAATAAAGTGTTTTGTACCATTTAGATTAATAGGAGACCTGTAAAGCTTAAGGCTAATACTGGTTCAAAGTGCAATGTTATGTCAGCAGAAATGTTTGCTAGAGTAAAAGCTGGAGAACAACTTAATCTGGCAAAGTGTGTGAAGCTTGTTGCTTATGGTGGTGAAGAAATTCAAACTGAAGACTCAGTAGTGCTTTCATATTATCTGATGGGAACAGCTATGACTTGCAATTTTACATAGTGAAGAGACAGATGTAGTCATTATTAGGCCTCAAAGACAGTTTGAAAATGGGACTGTTTTCATTTAATAAGGAAGTCCACTATGTAAGCTTGAATGATAACAGCTCAAATTTCACCCAGACTATTTTTTCTGACTATGCTGATCCTTTTAAAGACAAATTAGGCAAACTCCCAGTTGTGTACTCTATGAAGTTAGAGCATGAGGTAAGCCCAGTCATTACACCAGCATGGAAAGTTCCAGTAGATATGCAGAATAGAGTCAAGGCTGAGCTAGACAGAATAGTACATCAAGGAGTAATTTGTCCAGTAGAAGAACCAACTGAATGTGTATCTTCAATGATGGTAACTCATAAGAAAATCTCAGATGATATTTAGAATATGTATTGATCCAAGAGATTTGAACAAAACACTAAAATGACCTCATCATCCAATGTGTACAGTCATGGAGGTTGCTGCCCTCATGCCAAATGTCACTGTTTTTTTCTGTCTTAGATGCAAAAAAATTCATTTTGGCAAATTTTGCTTGACCGGAAATCTTCATTGTTAAACACATTCAGTACACCATTTGGAAGGAACAGATTTTTAAGAATGTCATTTGGAATAAATTCTGCCAGTAAAGTCTTTCAATGTGTGATGGAACAATTTTTTTCTGGCAATCCATGTGATATTATAGTAGATGATATTCTTGTAGAAGGTAATGGTCAAGTCGAACATGACAGAAACCTAATGAAAGTTCTGGAATAAGCTCATAAAGTCAATCTTGAGCTGAATCCTCAGAAATGTAAATTCAGGCTACAAGAAGTTACTTATGTATGTCATTTGTTTACCAGCTCAGGCTTACGACCAGATCCTTCCAAGCAAACAGTTTTTGACATGCCAGTTACAGACAATGTCCAAGTCCTACAAAGTTTTCTTGGCATGGTCGACTATTTGGGCAAGTTCATTACATATTTGAGTCAACTTTCTGCACCACTAAGAGAGCTGACATGCAAAGCTGTCTCTTGGTCCTGCTGAAACAGAAAATTGCCAGTCCACCTACTTTAAGATATTATGATGTTCACAAACCAGTAACCCTTTCCTGTGATGCTGCTAAGTTTGGTGTAGGTGCAGTCATTCATCAAGAGGATATACCAATAGCTTATGCATCAAGAACACTAACCCAAACTGAGATGCAATATGCTCAAATTGAAAAAGAACTCTTGACAATTGTGCTTACATGTTTAAAGTTCCATGATTATATTTATGGCCGACCTATTCAAATCGAGACTGACCATCAACCTTTAGTTACTATTTTGAGAAAGCCAATGCACACAGCTCCTGTGAGATTTCAATGCCTGATGCTCAAATTGCAAAGTTCAGTCTTGTTTACACAAAAGGCAAACTTCTTTATCTTACTAATACTTTATCCTGGTCACCCAGAAAAAAACACTGAACAGCATGAGAATAAGAAACTTGATTTTGAAGTCACGGAAGTGAAATTCTTTTCTTACACGTTTTGAAGAGCTTAGAAGTCACACAGCATCAGATCCAATCCTCCAGAAGCTCAACCACTTTATCAGTCGAGGATGACCATGAAAGCAATCTTGTTTACCAGTAGATGTGCAGCAGTATTTTTCTTTCAAAGAGATTTTGATGGAAGATGGTATCATTATGAAAGGTCCAAAAGTGATTGTTTCAAAATCCTTGCAACAAGAGTAAATTAAAATCCTGCATTGTGGCCACCCAGGAACTGATTCTACCAAAATAATGGCGAGAGGTCTAGTATTTTGGCGTTCTTTGTCAAAAGATATTAAGAACGTATTTCATTGTGCTCTGTTTCTAATAGTACTAAACCGCATCATCAGTTAAGCTGGATTTCAGAACTACCTTGGTCGACAATAGCTACAGATACTTTTGAATGGAATGGTCAACATTACTTGGTGTTAGTAGACTCTTATTCAAATTGGTTTGAGATTGACCTGTTTCCTAACCTAACATCCAGCACTATTACTAAGTTGAAGAGAAATGCTACTGCCCACGGGCATCTGCACATAGTTATTTCTGACAATGGTGCATAGTTCAAAAGATTTGCTGAAACATGGGACTTTGTTCCTGTTACTAGTAGTCCTGAATATCCATAGTCAAATGGCTTGGCTGAACATGCAGCTCAAAGTGTAAAGCAGCAGTTAAAGAAATCAAAACGAGACAATACCAATGTTTCACTAAATTCCTGAATCTCAGAAACATTCTTCGTGATAATCAACTTGGTTCACCTGCCCAGAGGTTAATCTCTAGACAAACCAGAACCATGCTACCAATCAGTAAGAATTTGTCGGTTCCATGTGCCTAAAACAACAAAGTAGTAAAAGCTCATCTTCTAAAAAGGCATTTGTCCCAAAAGTCCTACTATGACAAAACCAGCAAACCTCTGAATCCATTAAAGAAGGAGAGATAGTGAGACTGCAGACAACAAAAGGATTTGATTGAAATAGATTTGTAAAACATTTGTGTGAAGAACCTAGGTCGTACATCATGGCATCACAAGGGATGGAATTTAGGCAGAATCTGAAACATTTATTACTGGTGTTCGAGCCAGTGCTACAGCATCTTGCCTGTAATGGAGATTCTAATTCACAGAGTGATTTGTCCAATGTTCCTGTTCCAGAGAACATTTCATCATCTGTTCCTGTTCCTGAACATATCCATGAAAATCTGGACATATAACATTTCCCAGTGACTGTCCCTGTTGCTAAACTCAGTTTGAATTATTACATTACGAGGTCAGATCATATCTCAAAACCTATTCCTAGATACACAGCAACCTGGACATGACTGTGTTGTTTGTTATTGTCTATATAATTTGCATGACTATTCAATTGTCATTGTCAATGCAAGGCAGATAGTCAAAGAGGGAGGATGTAGATCAGAGTGTATGATGCACCTTTAAGAAGCATTTTAGTTGACAGACACGTGCATATAAGTACTGAGCACATGCAAGCAACAGTGCCATTTTGAGTGAGCAGCCAGAGTGAAAGCAAGTATGAGTGTAGCAGTCAGTCATTTCATTAGCTCATTTAAGTTTAATGTTCCAGTCATCCATACTGATGTGTTTGTGTGTAATAAACTACTTAAATGAATGCCCAAGCCTCATCATCTTATTTGAATACATAAGATGAGTGACACATAAGATGTGATAGGAGTAAAGACATACAAATTGCTAAACTGTGTGTAGATTCTAAAATTCATTCTCAGACACAACCAATTATAGATATATTTACAAAACTGAATGCAGAACTGTTTGGCTACACAAAGAGGGTGATAAATTATCCTAATAACATCCAGGTAACCTCAGACATTGAAATCAAATTATATTGAAAAAAACTGCACAAACTGGACCAACACAGAGCACAAGGAGGAGATGAAATTAGTAAAGGATAACCTGAGAATACTTTAGCATGAACTTACAGTACCATTTTATCTGCTATTCACTAGGTCATATAAATATGGGGATATTCCTCAAGATTGGAGACATGCATCTGTTAAACCTGTCTTTATAGGGAATGGAAGTAGGACAAACCCAGAGTCATACAGACCCATAAGTTTACTTTCTTGTTGTAGACAAATAATGGAGAAGGTTATATTGGATAAGTTATTGTCAAGGATTGGAGAGGTTGGAACTAGAAACATTATATCTGCATGCATGTGTTGAAACTAGCCCCAGGGTTCATGAAGCTTGCACCAGGCGCAGGCGTAGCATAGGCATTCTAATGCCAAATATGTCCGCCGAACGATTCAGGTATGAGCTAATTCCATGTGCACTACCAGCATACGCCAGAGCCACGCAACTCCCTGCACATGTATGATAATTACCCCATGTGCAGTAGTGTAGCATGCAAATGAAGGTGCATAGCAATTCATGAAGTAGTACAGACGTAAGCAGACAGAAATGTAAACCAAAAAAAAAAAACGGTTTACATTTTCTCAATCATAACATCGGAGCCATGAAAGCGGACCAAACTTACATATGATAATGTTAATATATGCCAATGGCTAGATATATAGCCAATGGCATAAAAAATATGCACAACACATAAAAAATAACATTTACTGCCGTGGCCACACTAACGCAAAGTATACCCACAGTGCTTCGGTGTGCAAATGGGATCATAAGGAAAATATATTTAGATGTCATAAAACTGCAATGTAACACAAGTCATGAATTCCCCATAATAGTCAATGGCATGCATGCTACACCACAATCATGGCGCAAGGGTTACTACGGGTCTGTGACAGTGCTCGGCGCAGTAACTAGGAATTAGTAGTCAATGCCATGCAAATGAGGCAGTAATACTGAATCGCAAATGCCCTGCAGGTGTAAGGCTGTACCACACGGCGTAGCAGTACAACACCGAGGAGTGGCCTGGAGGTAAACATGACATCAAGAGAGGGGTGTGCCACCGTAGCTGTAAGCACATTGGAGCATTGCTAATCCGGGTTGCCTGTTGCTAAGCAAAGCCACAGGATAGGGGTGTGGAAGTAGCCATAGCTTTGCTTAGCTGAGAGCACACAAGGTGACCGAAAGTGCATGTGTACATGGATGAAAATACACTCGAAACCCGGTAAATGGCTGCGTGCGGCGCTCACCACAGCTGAAACTGAAAGGTGATGGGAGCACAATAAGGAAATGCTGCAGCAGGGTAATTGGAGTACAACTGAGTAATTAACACCTAGGAACTCACAGTGGGCCATTGACGGTAGCTAACAAGGCTGCTAGTAGCAGCCTGCAGAACAGGAAAGGGGAGGTGCCGGAATGCAAAGAAAAGAGAACTGTCATAGCAGAACAAAGAAAACCTGCAGTAGATCAGCTACAGAACACATTTTGCAACACAATCCTGGGTTGGGAAAGTACAAAACAAGAAAGCAGGCAGCTAGATGCATGCCTGACAATGGGAGGGGAATTGGGTTGAAAAGTGAAGTCAAGGGCAAGAGATGAGTCACGGCAGCCCAGTGTAATTCAACACCAAAGGCCTCACAATAGCAGTACCTGCTGTAAAACCCATAAGTAAGATGCCCTGCAGCTGGAATTGCACATACCAATGACACCAGCAGCTTCCAAAGCACAATAGTATAAAGTGTGAAAGCACCTCACACACACTTGTGTATTCCCAAACACTCTGCACCATCAGTGTAAACAGACTGGGAACTTTTAAAATGTTCATGTTAGGAGTTGCCATAGCTTTGATTCATCAGCATGTGTTGGAGACTGAAGGTGGTGTGGAGGATGATGCTGACAACCAGGCACCGGAGAAGGAGAAGAGTGTTCAGACCAAGGGTAACCTACCAGGGCCTAGATGATCTGGAGATAGTAGAGCATTACAAGGTGGACAGGGACACCATACAGCAAATTGTTGAGCTGTGCAGGCCACGCCTTAGAGCCAGAAATAACAGAGGGGAACCCATCCCAGTGGACATGAAGGTAAGTGTAAGATTGAGAATACTAGCCACAGTTACCTTTCAAAGGCCAACTGGGGATATCATGGGGATGTCACAGGCATCAGCATCCAGGGTACTCCACCAGTTCCTGGATGCCATGTTACCACATGCCAGTGAGCACATGTACTTCCCCCGAACGCAGGAGGAGTTGGCCAGCAATATGCGTCTCTTCCACCATGTGGCAGACTACCCAGAGGTACTGGGTGCAATAGACTGCATGCACATACACATCAAGTCACCACCCGATGAGCAGGGCAGGCGCTACATAAACTGCAAGGGATGCCCCTCCATCAACTGCCAGGTCATGTGCAATGTCCAGGGCATCATCATGGATGTGTGTGCTGGCAGCCCTGGAAGCTACCACGACTCCCACATCTGGCATGCCTCACAGCTGTATCGGGTATTTGCCAGGGGGACATCCCATATGGCCACCTGGTGGGGGATGCGGGCTATGCACTGGAACCTTGGATGATGACACCCATCAGAAATGCGCACACACCCATGCAAGAACGCCATAATGAGGCACACGCACAAACCAGAATCATCATAGAGCACATGTTTGGGATGCTGAAATCATGGTACCATTGCTTGGACATATCTGGTGGAGCCTTGCAGTACTCTCCAGGCACGTGTGCCCACATCTTCATAGTATGTGCCATGCTACATAATATGATCCTGAGGAAACAGCTGCAGTAGGGACAGAATGGTGATAGCCCTCAAAGCCCACCACTATTGCCAAGGGTGCCACAGGCACAGAGGGATTCAGAACACAAACACCCTGTGCCAGCCCCAGTAGGCAGATGGAGGCATGCCCAGTATGCCCATGCCTTGGCAAAGAGGGAATGTATAGCACACACACTGACAGTGTAGGTAAGTCAATACCTGAGCAGTAAATTAATCGATCAGCATGTGTCGATACTGTATGTACAGGTTCATAGGCGCATAGGTAGGTACATGCCTAACTGCCCGAGGCCATTCATAAACCTATCCAAAATGTGTCTGCTGTCGCCACCCCATTGATTACGTAACTGTCTCTCTGTGGAGCAGAGCCAATTGTGGGATCCTTGGGGTATATCCACTGATCCCCACACACTATGCAAGTATTCCCTGGTGTGTTATTGAGGGGCTCCGTATAATGTACTCAGGGATGTAGTTCCAAAGCATGTGGAGTACCCATGACAGGGATCTGTTACTCCAGCATCTTCCAGTTATGGTTGTGGCAAGGTGTAGCTCATTACAGTGTGTGGCTCACTGTGACATGCCTTCCCATAGGTGGAGCATATCCATTAAGCCTGACTTGGACGTGACATAAACAGGTATCATACATATGTACACCAACCGGCTTACACATTTGTTTGTAGTATTGAGGAATGGCTGCAGTACACTATACCTAATAAACACCATGGACGTTGTACATATCCCAGATGCCTAAGTGGTATAGCCAGTGACCATGGTGTTCATGGTCCTGGTTTCAAGACCTGCAAGGGTTGTTATGTCATTTTGAGGTCCTGAATAAGGGATGTTGGATGCAGGTTATTAAAGTACCTTTAAGCACATGTTAGTGGGTTATTGCGCCGGTAAGTGCTGGTAAGTGGCGCATGACTACACGGATAAGCACAACACAGGTCTAACCCTTGCTGAACATCACGCAGATCATGGGCAAAGCTACCCACAACCGCTGAAATGTACATTATTCACCCTTGTACTACAAGTGCCTGCTCTGAGAGATAAAATTACCACTGCCAGGATTAGAACACGCAACCATGTACACAATCTTCATAATAACCTACCACTAAGCTACCTGAGATGCACCAATGGCAGCTGTGTATTGTGACAGGTTAAAATACAAAAGGGAGGACGTCGTGGAAATAGGACAAACCGCCATGTACCCAATGAAAGGTGTATGCTATGGATATATATATATATATATATATATATATATATATATATATATATATATATATATATATATAATTCAACATATAGATAGTGAGAGAGAGGGAGAGAAAGAGATATATGTTGATATATATGGATATACATATATATGTAGATATATAGATAGGTTAACAGCATCTACACAACCATGGAGGTACAAATAAATAGGATAACTACCAAATACTGACTGCTTTACATACTGACATGCGTAATCACGAGGCTTAAAGACCGAAAGATCACAGTACCGAAACACCAGAACCACGAATTCTACAATCCCAATGTTAAGGGACATTTAGTGTTTCTGGTGCTGCGGTCCAGGTAGGTTACTGTATGTAAGTGTGTTTCTGATTGCTGTGGTGTGTGTAAGTGTGTGTTCTGAATGTGGTGTGTGTTTCTGGGGGACTGTAATGTGTGGGTGTGGGTTTGCTTTGTGTGTCTGTATGTGCTATCTTGGAGGTAGATTATTAAAGTAGGGGTGGTGTGGGGTATGCAGCCACTCACAGGGGGTGTAGGGGGGATACCCACCTGCTCATACATAGTGTAGGAAGGTTTGTTTGGATGTGATGGTTAGCAGTGTGTCTGTGTGCGTATGTTCTGTGTTTGTGTTACTTTCGTGAGTTTGACTGCCGTGCATCTGGGTGTTCGGTATTGTGGGGTTTGGGAGTCTGGGACCAGTACTGTGGATGTCAGAATTGTGTGCATTTGGGAATACATGGGTATCCTGTATACAATGGTTGAAATCTTCAAATATGAGTATAACATTGACCATAGTAATCACATATTCCACCACAACTGAACATTGTGAACAAAGGATATGGAGAATATATGCCTATACACTATTACAAATATGTGCTATGGACATGAACCAAAGATAGGGTTACCACCTGTACCACCTTGCGTGGGACAGTCCCTCTATGTGCAGTCATGTCCTGACCAAATTGATTACAAATAATGATGTCCTATAATCTCGGGACATTTGGCATGTCATATATTTAATGTAATAGTTGCATAAAATAGTCATGTCTGTATCTAAAATACCTACATGTAACAAGAAACAGGATAAGCAAGTAAACTGCTACAACAATAAGCTTTTATTTAGGCATAAATGTAAAGTTCTATACTTTGTACCGACCGTGGGTATGTGTCGGCTTCTAAAATCCGATGTGTGTCCTGAAAATGTCCCACTATGGCCATTTGAAAAGGTGGCAACCCTAGCCAAAGAGGTTCAGTCACCAACACAACTCCAATGAGTGCAAATATCTGTGGCAGAAATACATGAGACAGCTTTCATGTAGCAACACTTTATTACATTCTGATGTATTTCCGAAAAGGATTGAAGGACCAACATCAACCGCATGCTATACAGGAACCAATTAACAATGCCTTAATGAATCAGCCTGCAATTACCATAGTATTAGTCCACTAAAGGATAGGTCTTCAAATAGGGAAGGAACCCTCACACACATATCGAATATGTATAAATGTAGTTCCTACACACTTGCATCTGCTATGTACACCCACCTACATCTCCCCCACACCTGACACAATTACAATACATACTGTAATAACATCACAAACATCCACTCACTCTATGCCATCTGCAGAAGCCTCAACATACCTTGTCAGAGACACACTAACATGGCCCTGTGTGAAATAGTTTCTGTTGCACAATGGAACAGCCGCTGATGTTACAGGGTTTGGTTGCAATAACCCCTTTTCAGACTGCAGTGCATACACCACAAAGTGTTACCAATTACTGATTAACAGCACAGTATGATACACGTACATTATACCAAAGATGTCTGGTGAGCACACTTTAAACCACCTAGCGTTCTATGCATAGCCATACAGCCTTGAGCTGCCCAAACATCCTTGCCAGACTTAAAAATTTGCAGATGTAACAGGTACAAACAAAACCTGCATAAGTAGCAATGTTCAGAAATATAACAGCTGGACTCACATGTAGAACTACATCCTCTAGCCGTTACACACAATTCACGGAGGTCATGAAGCTAAGATATCTCTGTTTGTCTCCATATAGTTGTTGCAATTCATCACAAACAACACATCCAAGCCATCTTCCTTGAAAGTAAGGCAAAGGGACAACGCCCAAGTGGAGTATTCAATTATACACCATTGTTGCCATGTTATTGGCTAATGGAGTAGCTGCACAGCTGATGTGCATGTAATCATCTACTCCAGAACACCAGTTGGTGGCAGGATACCACATGTTACTGATATTTAAGTATAAAAGTATGGCTTGTCACACATTCAAACCATCTGTATATACCAGTGAAACGTTACACCGAGGATCGCAACACAAACCGAATAGGATTTAAATTACCATCAACAACAACTTGGGTAGAACACTCAGTATGTCAGTGTATGTAGTACCTGTTCTGTAATAATTACAGTGTATGCAATAGTGGAAAAGGTATCTTGTGGTGATGTATCATCGAGCATTATAACGCTCATAGAAATTATGTGTGTACTGCTGTACGACACAAGGTAAACACCTCGTACACCACAAGAGATGCTATATAAGGACTTTGAACACAACAATTCCACTCCAGCCACTGTCAGTGGCAGGGTTGGTCTAACAAGTACATGCCATAACAGGGGATAGTATATGTTGATATACTGTAACAGTAGGCATATGTATGGGTGTATAACTGAGAATAACATGTCAAAGGTGGGCCTACTGTGCAATTATGATATGCATTGTGGGATATTGTGCTGAAAACTGTGTAATGTAGTGTATTGTAGGCAGATGGCAGATATGTCTAACATTTTACATATCATTATTGTTATGTTAGTCAAACATCAGGTATGTCTATTGGCATTTACAATACACAATAACAGGATACATATGATGTGTAGTCACCAGACAGTTTATCAGCATGATAGCTAAGTAAAATGGAAGAGCTAGTTAATTATCCATGTACAAAAGACATGTAATAGGTCCATAGGTTCATAGGTAGGTACTAGGCTGTCTGGCCAAGGGCATGTATAAGCCTAGGTACAGTGTTGGCTTCTGCCACCTCCCTAGGTTAGTTTCCTGTGCCTCTGAACAGCAGAGCCATTAGCTCCCTGCACCTCTGTCCAGCAGAGCCACTACAGTGATCCCTGGAGTACATGTCTGTCTCCCATCCACCCATCAATGATTCTCTTGAGGACTGCTAGTGAGAGTCCCTGCCTGATGTACATAGGAATCATGTTCCAAAGCATGAGGAATGTCAGGAATCTATCCCTCCAGCACGTCCTAGTTATTGTTGCGTTTAGGTACATATCCGAGAGCATGTGGCTCTCAGGGGCTTTTGCTTATGTAGAGCATATCCATCAATACTGTTTTGGACATGGGCCTTTTATGTCCAGCAGAGATCACCTCTGAGTACGCAGTATGCAAACAAGTACAGCTGGAGTTTCTGTAGTTGGGCTGCATACGTCATACGTTTGAGGTCAGTATTCCTCTTGGTGTGGTAATGTTGTGGTTTTTCAAGCTATTGCCGTTGTCTCATAAGGTACATCCCAAATGGGGTGTTGTATCCTTTAATGTGTCTCATAAGTCATGAGTAGAGAGGCACAATGGCTGCCTTTGTTCAGGATGCAAACCCATTAGAGACTGGGGGGCCACGTAGAAAGATATCCACACCACCTTGCCAATATGGTTATCAAAGGAGTGAATGCTATCTACTTGGGTTCTAAGATCCCTTATTACATTTTCTGTATGTAGGGGACTACCACCTATGTGACAGTCCATTGTTATTGGTGTAATCCAAAGGGGATGTCTATGCACCTTGTGGCATTCAGCTTGAGGCCATGTTATTGACACCAGATATCCGTCTCAGTGACACCTTTATGGAGGGTGTCTGTATCAGCTGGGGAATCAACCATGGCCTCTAGTTTGCAGTCATCTGCAAACCTTTTCAGCTTATGTCCTCCTGTGCTTGCCTGTACCTCAGAGAAGCATATACCGAACATGAGGGGTCCTATGACCGAGCCCTGGGGGATACCAATTGTAACTGTTTTACATTAGGATCTAGGGTATGCAACCCTCACTGTGTGGGTTCTGTCCGTGAGCCACTTTGCAAAACATCTCGTGACATAGGGGTTAATGTGCAGGTGGATGTTTATGTTGATAATACCAGAATGGGGAACAGTGTTAAAAACCTTTGAGAGATCAAGGTAGGCTGTGTGGACCCCCTTACCCTCATCTAATGCCTTGGTAACTGTCTCAAAGGAGTCCACCTGGTTTAGGAGGCATGGTCTGGCCCTAACAAATCCAAACTGGGTGGATCAAAGGTTTGGAGGCCACCAATGTCACTGGGAATGAGATCCATGATGATGTGCTCCATAGCCTTGCAGAACAGGCTAGTCAGGCATATAGAGCAATATTTACCCTGGTCCACTGTGGCACCACCATTGTGGAGTGGGATAACTGTTGCTGTGTGCCATTCAGGGGGGCACAATGCCTGATGCAAGGCTATTATTGAATATGGTGCCTAAGTGGGGAGCCAGTTCTTTCTAAAGTTCGTGGAAAACACAGCCTGGGATGTTGTATGTTCCCATGGATGCTGTGTTCTTGGTTTTAGAGAGTGCAGCTTTTAACTGCTTAGTTGTGATTACAGGGACTCTGCATCATTCCTGTATAGATATGGGCCCTTTAGGGTGTTTGAGGGGTGTAATGTTAGCACTGAACTTATCTGCCAGGATGTTGCCAATATCAGTCAGTTCTGTAATGTTTGTGCCTTACTGCTGTAAGACAGAGCAGATGTGGGTATCGCCATCGAGACTAGTGACATACCTTTAGAATGCTTTGTGGTAGTCCTTGGAATTAGTGGCAGTTATGTTTACGTAACTAGCTTTGGAGGATCTTATAAGGGATCTCATATTCTTACTGAGGCTGAACAGGGAGCTCCTCCACTCATGGGATTGTACTCTCATTTGCAACAGTCTCTTCCTTCTGTTGTACATTTTGTTTATGGCAGTGGATCACCAGATTGGCTTCCTTTTTCTGGAGGGTAGCATTATGGTTCCGTTTGGGATAGCATGATCCATGCAGTCGTGTAAGTGCTTATAAAGTGCATTTGTGTATGATTCAGCGGTTGTAACTGTATTGTCCATCTGCATGGGTGTCGTGACATTTACTACTGCTGCTGTCATAAAAAGCCTGAAGTTGGCTTTGTAGAAATATTGTACTGTGGTTTCCATAAAGGGGGTGGTGACAGGATGCGGATAACAAGGGTGATTAGCGTACGGACGGATCTGACCAACGAGGGGATAACCCCAGGTGTGGAACACCAGTCACACATGTTGGTAATGACTAGGTCTAGGATATTGTTGCCCCTTGTGGTGGTGTAGATAGGTTGATCCAGGCAATTGGAGTTTAAGACTCCCAGAAAGCATTGGCCTAATGAGTTGGTACATGAGTAGTTATCCCAGTTAATGGTGGGGTAGCATCAGTCACACATTTGTAGTGTGTCTGGCTGAACCCTAATTTCCAGTACACCAAGAAGAGAGGAATGTTAACTGTGTGGTATGGTGGTGGATCTGTAGCAAGCTACAATTTGTATTGCACTTATGGCCAGAGTTAGTTGCACTTGGATAACCTCTGATGCATTGTGCTAAGCAACTAGCCTGGGGGTGTGGATATCCTTAGGAAATATGGACACAACCTCGCCTTGGGTGTTCTGGTCCAGGTTATATGGCAGGAAAGGTAGCCTGGTAGTGCAGTTATGCTCTCAGGAGCCTTAAACCAGGTTCCAGTCACTGCACAAATATCGAAGTGGTCCATTACAAGGAGTGCCTCGAGTGAGTGCATTTTGAGATTAAGACTTCAAGCATTGAATAGCATTACTCGAGGGTTTTGTTTGCCTGTCTCTGTCATGGTGGTGAATATGTTATTTGAAGCTTGCCTAAAAAAGGCAGTATAGGAGCAGCAAGAGCCTTAGCCATTATCCGGAATCCCAGGGCTGACAGGTGCAGACCACCTGTGGCAATGCATCGTGGTCTGTCAACCATGTTATTCCAAGCAGACAGATAGTGAATACGCTTAGAATGACACCAAAAGCATAGCCAATTGTTGAAGTAAATCATTTTGTCCTTGTACTGCATTATCATTCTGGATAATGGCAGAATGCTACTCAGGGCTAGGGCCATACCTGCCTGGGCTACAAGATCAGAGAGCTATTCCATGTCTCTTTACATGTAGTCCAGGAAGGTACATCACAGGGCATTCACACTAACATGGACATTGAAAGAGTGATATTGTACTTGTTGTGGAGTGGCCTGAGTGCGTAGGTTATGTTGCGGATCCTGCTACCCGACAGGCAGCTGACAGTAACTATCTCCTTGTCTAGTCTGGTGAGTGAGACATCAGTGTGACCGACTATAGAGTCACCTATGACTAGTGTGTTGGGTATGTTCTTTTGCCTGTGTTCTTTTGTTCTTTTGGCTGTGGTTGATTGGCACACTGAGTCTGTGGACTATAAGTCATTGGTGTTGTGTTGGGGGATGGAGGCTGCCTGCGTTTCTGCTTTGGAGTTCTCTGTTGCCTAGACAGAGTATTATTGAGAGGCTTTGCAAATGTATTTGTGTTACTATGTGTGGCCTTTGGTGGTGGAGATTTATTGAGACTATGTGATGAGTGTGGTGTGGTGCAAATGTTTAACTTCCCCACATGACTGTCAAGTTCAGTCTTGGTTGGAGAGAGCTTTACCTCCAGTTTGGCTACATAAGTGCATATCTCACAGGTTGTAGTGTTGGGTGTTAGGAGGATAGGGTTGACTGTGTACATGAGACAATTTCTACATTGCCTCAAGATGCCCATATTCATCAGATAGACAGCAGAGAACACTGGGAGCTGACCCTTGGACATGCCTGCATATATAACTATTTCCCACTAGATAAGTGGGGAAAGTGTGTACAAGAGCTGTCTTACCCTAAGCAAGTGGTAAATGTATGTGCAAACACTGTTTACCTGTAGGTAATGAGGAAGATTGAGTGCTATAGTAATTAGTAGGTCATGTAGTGCTTACATGTTCTGAACAAGTGCTGAGCATGAATAAGCAATCCAGATAGGGTGTTGGATAACATAAACACACTACCCCCCAACAGGTACACAATGATATATCCATGTACACTACAGAGCCCCTGTAACCATAACTATGCAGGTACAAGGTGCACTCAGGCTGCATGGGACCTGTCCACATCCCTGGTTGTATCATACACATATGGCAAATCAGTGTGCTCTACACATACACATCATGAAAAACATAGCTTCGTGTCAGTCTGTGTACACCCTGAATGGTGCATACCAACAGTTATCATAACCCACAAAGTGGAGACACCACTTATAATGGGAGGTACTGCACTACTACCCTGCTGAGTCTGGTCTGAAAGGCCATGAACTGTAATCAACTTATTTGATGTCAGCAGTACAGATGTAGATGACAGTAAGGATGATTTCACACTGCATATTATAACTGTGACAGGTCATAGGACATCATCACCCATACTGTGTTCCACCTACACTCAGTATACTAGATGTACATTCATATGTCACAGGAGTGTTCTGCAAGTGGACTGTTGGCAGAACCAACACTACAGAAGGTGTCTACATAATATGTGCATATCACACCAGTGCCAGCTACAGTAAGACAGGGTTAATTCACTGTACTTCCCCTCATTGTAGACCATACCACACAGACAAATGGAAGGCATCTGCCTATGTAAGTATGTGAATGACTATGACCTAAGAGCAATAGCTGACTCGGTGATGTGGACAACATACAGAAGGGGCTTTGTAGGTAAGGTGTGTGACATATGGGCACAATCTGACAGCTGCATATTGCATTGTCACCACTAGGTTAATAACCCTATACCCATGAACTACCACCTAGGCAGTGGTCAACATAATGGACACTGTGTGTAAGGGATGCAGCTGGGCAGTTGTCCTTCCTGAGTTAATGATGTCAACACACCTTCTAGGTAGTCATAAGTGACAACCCTTGGCATGTCAGGGTGCCATCCATGAATATAGAGATCATTGTTCAGCCATACTCATCACTCAAGTGACCTATATCAGATCACATATTACCTTTAAGGGGTATTGGCTATGTTTGGATGGCCGACACCAGCCTTCCCAAACCTCATCTCCACTATGTAGCATGATGCCTACCCTGCATAAAGCCATGACCAACACAGTGATGTTGGACATGATACACGTACATATCCTGATCTCAAATACATATGTCATGGACATCCAGCATCCTAGTACAAGGATCACCACATGCTGGACAGATCCTTGTGCCATACACATTACATACTCCTGCCATACTATGCATCCCTGTCCAGCAAATCTGCACATTGCCCCCTTTCAGACATGGCGTGATGACTGCATGGTGAATGTATCATTAACCCTGTGGATCAGTTATGTGGCACTGCTTCACCTGGCCCCAGAAACCCGGCTGTCGGCTACAGCTAGGTAACCATACATCCTAGGCTCATACATGGACCAGGGCATACAGCCTACTAGTTGACTTTGGCCGTACATGCTATAGTCAATAACCATCCCTGTAAATACCATCAGGCTAGCCAGTGTCCCATGTGTATCATATGTGCAAGACAGGTAATACATGGCAGGATGTTGAACTGCTGTACAGTGCTGTGTAGATGTATATGGCAAAACACATACATGTATAACCTTCTGTGTGCATGTCTGCAGTGTCACAGGTCATGCCTGTTAAGGCAGTGTAAGTGTTTATATGTGACATATACACAGCATCAAGGTTGACTGCATTAATGTGGACACATCCAGGCATGTGCTGATAGGTAAGAACACCAGTACAGGCAAACAGACATGCCCACATCAAGACAGCATCCACATGGAGTATGAGCAATGTAATCAGGTGACACACACATATATGGTGATAATATCCAATCACCATTGAGTGTCACATGTGTGTGACACAAACATGTCAGTGGTGTCAGTGTCATGTAGATTTGCAAAGACAACTATTTAGATGTAATACATGTGATACACATGTATGTTCAGCTGTGCATCTCTGAGATACTGTGACCTGTCTCCATCATTACGTCTTCCAGGTATATTGCATGCAAGGCTACCAGCCTATACAAGCTTGGAGGATGAGGCCCTCATACCTTACCTACATGACAACTATGATGTCCTGTTTAGCCATGTGCCACAGGATGCACAGCAGCAGGATGCCCTGTGGCAGGAACTTCGCAGGAGAGTTAATGATGTAGGTGGCCACAACCGCATATACCAGCAGGTGCGCAGACACTGTACAGACCTAATTAGATGGGCAAAACAGCATGCAAATGCAATCACCAGGGAACAAGGTGCAACAGGTGGTGGGCCACCAACCCAGCCCCCACTGACACGTACCGAGCAGCTACTGGCCAACCTGGGGACACCTGTAGAACAACATTCACAAGCCTTAGCTGACATCATGGATGTGGGTGTCTCTCAACCACAGAGCCTGGAGTTGCCTGGTAAGTCACTACTGCACAGATAACTATTATATCCCATATAGTTGCATGTGTCACTGTACAATATGTAATGTAACATCATATGCAAGGCATGTATACACACATGCTGCATACTATAGTATGCTACTCTGTGTATGCACACATGTGCATACTCCATAATATATCCCATTGCACTGGCGTATGTGCTAACATGCACATTGTACCCTGTAGCTGTCATACAGGCATGGATAATGATCATACTGCTGTGTCACCCCTATTTAGGTACCTCTGGCATTCCGCTAAGACAGCAGCCCATTGCAGGTGAGACAGTTATAATGTATCAGGCATGTTAATGCACAGATCTATTCGCCATCTGGCCATTTACCACATGTACACATAGTGTATGGTCCTGTCACAATATACAGGTTGCATCTGCAATTCATCACAATGGCTACCCATGTGCAATACTCACAAACTATGTGAAACACCGACATGAAACCTCACAAACTGTCATTGCCAGATGTGTGGACAGCTGTGCATACAACAGTAGAGGTGTTGTTCAATGTAGGAACATGTACTACACATCAGAACTATACATGTGGGGCATACAAACAGTACTACACAGTGAGCTGGATTATGGCCAGCCCACAGGATTCACCGGTGTGGATTATACCCCTGCTATGAGTATCACACAATATGATGTGCTATCTGACATGTCCATGACATGTAGTGTGCCAGCTGCAACACTGGCTAACCATCCTGTAAAACATATCCCACATACCAAACATACAACCCTTTGTCTGCATAATCCTGTGGTCAGTGGAGCATATGGCATCTATGGTGTATGTCATATGGGACAACACAGACATGTGAGATAGTCAGCCATCACAACAATTTGGCCAACACATGTTCACACAAGGCCATGGAGGATGGCCAGAGACATGAAGCAACACACATTAGACATGATGCGTTTGTGTGTACACCGTGTTGGACATTGGCTCCACATGGTCCAAATATGGCCTTTGTGTAATGGTTATATTGCAACTGTGGAACACTAGACATCCTACAGGCCTGTGCACAGCTTGTGGAGGCGTAACATCAATCGACCACATAAGATGTGTTGAACATCATGAGTGTGTCACAACATGACAGCAGTCACCTGTACAGTATCCACATACATACACAGACAACCACATCAGGCCACAGATACAGTACATTTTCCTTGTTGCTGTCAGACATCACAGTCATCCGTGCACCTCATGTGTGTGGTACACAGATGTCATGTGGGACATGGTGTACTGACAAGTCTGCCATGTGTGAACATAGTTGCCAGGCAGCAGACATATGTTTGCAGAATTGCAGGGGTGACATCCGTATGGCCTTCAGTGACCTGTGTCACACATTCCACATCATGGTTTAGTGTGTATACACCTCAGTGATGTGGGTCACATTCCACAATATAAATGTATTGTGTATGCACACAGTCATGGCTATGCACTGTCTGTAATTCACACTGTATAGCAATAGAGACACCTCATGATTCCCTGCAATGGCACTGTGTCTGTACTTCACACTATATAGCAATAGAGATGCCTCATAATTCCCTGCAATGGGCATGCACATCTGCTACATGTGCAATCTATCTGTAGGGCGGGCAGACAACACTGCAATGTGACACCATTACTCCACTGTATATGTGACAGGACACCATTGTGTTAAACATATATGCGTGTGTCATTGCACACGTCAGCAGATTACATGTCATAATACATGTTAATGTCAAGGTCATATGCCACACATCAGGCATGTGTACTGTTAACCTGCGCTGGTCTACATGGTGTAACACAAGGATGTATGCTTACTGCTATGATTGTGTGAAATGCATGCCTTCTGCTATGACACATGCATGCTGTTGTATGCAAGCCAGGGATGTATGATAACTACCACTATTATTGTCTGAGCCGCATGCCGTCTGCCGTATCACATGCATGTTGCATGCCTTTTGTCATATCACATGCATGTTCTGTGCCATAGCATGTGTCTTTGTCAGTGTGTCTGTGTGTCTGGATTGTAATGTAGAGTTTTTGTCTGCCCTCACAGGTGATGTAGGTGCGTTACCCTCCTGCGGTCCATCTGATGTTAGTGTCCCCACAGACTCTAGCAGTGATGATGAACGCATGATTGAGGCACAGGCAGGGCTGTCAGGGGCTGAATCTGTGCCATTGGCTGCCATTCCACCTATATCCCCCTTATCCCCGCACACAGTTCTCATGCCAACACATACCCCATTACCAGTGACCATGGAGGAAGGATAGCTGGCATGTGGTAGCTTGGAACAGTAAAGTGTGATAGCTATGGAAGGTGTGTTTTCACACCATGGTGTCAGGAAAATGACTGGAGATGACCCACACAGGCATGGTGGCCAGTGCTGCTTGTAGGAGGACCTCTGGCCGACATGCCCCAGCAGGACAGAGTGAAGCAGCTGGTGTCACCAGATGCATGTTTCAAGCTTTAATGGTGGCACAGGCACATGCTGAATGGCAGAACGGAGAAAGGCAGAGGCTTCAGAGGGCTGATATCTGTTCTTTAAACAACATCCAGGCAATGGCAAATGCTCAACACCAGATTGCTGAGGTTTTGGATAGATGATTGGGTGACATGGAAGAAAAATAATCTGGTTCCACACAGCAGTGAAAATCAATATGTCCTTTACTGTAGTAGGTAAGCGCTTTCTTGGAATAACATCCGCTTCATCAAACCAACAAAGATAGAATAGCAGCTACATTTTTAAACACTAAAACATCCAATCAAAAATCAGATAAAATGTGCAACATAGCTAAAAGCCATGTGATAAAATACATCTGTATAATCTATAGATCGTTAAAAAATTGAATAAATCAGACTAAATGAACAATATGTACTTAAAACTGGTAAATACAATAGTAAAAAATAATAAAAGATGGACTATTGAAATATACATGATAAAATATTAAAAGAGAAATCAATGCTTTAATGGCCATGCTTTAAGGAAGAGTTTCAGGGAAACTCTGTTGCTTAAACCAGGAGGTTTATCAGCTTGAAAGCGTAAAATCCATTTTTGTTCACTAGATTCTGTTCTATTATTTATGTCACCTCCTCTCTTGGTACTATGCAGAATCTCTAGTACCATAAAGCTAAATTTATGTTCTTTAACCTCTTTAGCTACAAGTAGTGATAGTGCGCTGGTTTCTTTAACATTCCTGATATCCCTAAGGTGTTCAAGTATTCTATCCTTAAACACCCTGTTCATTTCCCTATGTAAAATGAGAAGCAGGTAGTACAATAGCAAAAATAGACAACATTTTTTGTTCGACAATCTGCACAAAAAGCAGTATCTATCTTAAAACCCAAAGTGGGATGTGTGAAATGATTACCAATATGTATATGTGTACAGGCCATACAATTCCTACACATATATGTACCAAGTCTATCAGATATTATAGTTGATTTAGTATTAAAAGATCGATAACAGAGCTGACTCTTAAGTGATCTATTATTTCTAAAAGCAAAATCTGGCTGTGTGCCAATGACCCCATTCAACTCATGTACAGTAGACAGAATATCCCAGTTCTTTTTAATAATATCACATGCTACATGCACATTACTGGCAAAGATCAATGGCATCCTTAGTTTATTCCTAAAGGTATCAGTGGAAGCATCACTTCAGAAAGTATTGTCAATATTATCCCTGTTGTTAATACTAGTGGAGAGGGGGGAAAAGTATGGCTGGCACTTACCTGATCTATGCCGGCATCCTTCTGCTATTTGAGAATCAATAAGTTTACTACTATAGCCTCTTTCTAAAAATTCTTGTTTAAGTGTTTGTAATGCAACAATGAGACTATCATCATCATTAAAAAGTCTCATAGTTCAAAATATCTGTCCTTTCAACGCATTGAATTTCGTATGATTCGGATGCATACTGCCATAGTGTAGAACATTATTCTTTCTAACAGTTTTCTTATACAAAGTAGTAGACACAGTGGATAAATTATTTTTAGTAACTTTAACGTCCAAAAACTCTACTTCTTTATCAGAATATTCATATGTAAATCTCAAAAAAGTATTCAACTGATTTAAGTATAAAAGAAACTCTTGTAGCCGCTGCTCTGAGCCATGCCACAACAAAAAAATATCATCCACAAAACGTTTATACCATTTGATGTTAACCTGGTATTCATTATTCGAAAGTACATGTTTAGCTTCCCAATTATCTAGGGATAGGTTGGCTTAGCTATTAGCACAAGCTGTACCCATAGCTACACCAATTTTTTGAGCATAATAAACATGATTAAAAATAAACACATTGTTTTCTAGGATGATTTCCAAAAGTATGCAGATAAGTTTCACCTAAGTATCAGGGGTGTTTCTCTCACACAGTAATTCTCTGACATTTTCAATTCCCCATTCATTGGGTATAACAGTGAACAATGATTCAATATCCAGAGTTACAAATAAACATTGTCCTCAGATAATTTCATTTTGTTTAGATAGCTCATTTAAAAAACTCTTGGTATCCTTTAAAACAGTGCTACAATTAGTCAAGGCAGCATGCAAAGTCTTTTCTACGAAAATAGAAAGTGGCTCAGTTACCCAACCTCGGCCTGAAACTATAGGGCGCATAGGTGGAGTTAAGGGATTCTTATGTATTTTGGGTAGACCATATATCAAAGGGACTGTTGGATGTTCTACCTTGAAATACTCAAACAGTTCCTCAGATATCATGCCTGTTATTAATAAATCAAAGATCAAAAACTGTACTTTTTCTATGACACTACTGAGTATATGCATAGGTAAAATGGCATACGTATCAATGTCACTGAGATGACTTAACATAGATTCTATATATTTGTCCTTGTCGATAACAACAATACCACCTCCATTATCAGCTGGATGTATTTCTATACTATTTAGTTCTTTCAATTCAACTAGAGAGATCAATAGTGAACAGAAATGGATTTTGCACTTTCAAGCTGATAAACCTCCTGGTTTAAATAACAGAGTTTCCCTGAAACCCTTCCTTAAAGCACGGCCATTAAAGCATTGATCTCTCTTTTAATATTTTATCATGTATATTTCAATAATCCATCTTTTATTACTTTTTACTATTGTATTTATCAGTTTTAAGTACATATTGTTCATTTAGTCTGTTTTATTCACTTTTTTAATGATCTATAGATTCTACAGATGTATTTTATCACATGGCTTTTAGCTATGATGCACATTTTATCTGATTTTTGATTGGATGTTTTAGTGTTTAAAAATGTAACTGCTATTCTATCTTTGTTGGTCTGATGAAGCTGATGTTATTCCAAGAAAGCGTTTACCTGCTACAATAAAGGACATATTGATTTTCACTGCTGTGTGGAACCAGATTATTTTTCTTTATCTTGTATTCTCTGTTTTTTGCATCTGATTCCTTATTTGGTTCAAAGACTGTTTTCGTTTGCTATATTTTCTTTATCTTTGAACCAAGCATGGCAGGAAATGAAATGGATCGTTTGGATAACTTTGTACCTTTGATGGATTTGCCATCTAATAGGAGGAACAACTATCATTTGTCTACTTTACTGGATTTCCAAACTAATCCATTACTTAATGGAACTTATATGCAGACAACATCACTGACTCCAGATAACCCTGATTTATCTGCAGCTTTCAGAGATAACTATCGCAATCTGGAGAATAAACTTTATAAGTTTAAGCACTTGCAGTGGCAGCCCTTTCATCTTGAGGCTTCACTGAGCCTTAAAATAGCAACAAGGGGACTTAGGGTTCTCACCATGCCTAGTTATGGGCAAGCTTATCCTGAGATACTTAGGCGCTGGCAGTTACTTAACCTTGAGTACAGTGCTAAATATATGCAGCTCCTTATAGAATTTTTTAGACCAGAAGAGCTAAAACTATCTAATGAAATCGGTGAGTTGCAAAACATAATTAATAATACTTATTCAGATGAACTTGTTGGTGATAAAATGGATGTGTTGTTTGAAAATATTACTGGATATGACAAGAGACTTTCTGCTACCAAAAACAAAAAATTACAAAGGGATTTGAAGGATTTTAAAGAAGGTAATGTCTTCTCTTGGGTAAATGAAAGGGTTAATACTAACTCCAACATACAGCATATAACAGGAAATGGGCGGAGCTCTGTAAAACCTAGAACTACATTGCATTCAATTGTTTCAGATGAACAAGCAGCATATGCAAATGCTGTTAAAACTACCACTTCTACAGAACCCACAGACCTTTTACCCAATGTTCCTATTGTTCCTGTAAGTGAGGGAATTGTTTAGAAGTCAACCTAAATACTTCTGTAGCTGCTGTAAGCATTCACTCTGATGCTAGCACAAGCATTGCAGCTGTTAGACTTAAAACAAGCACGGCTTCCAGTGTGAGTCTGAATTCCACAGAGCAGGCCTCTGTACTATCAGGCTCCACCCATGGACATTTTTTATTGAAAGAACCTCTGCCTATAAGAGGCAGATCGAGTAATCACCTGCAAAATCAACGTACATGACGACTACATAGCCAGGAGGATGAAATAAGGTCAGGAAAGAGATACAAACAAGCTTAGTTCATAATATCTCTACTTTAACTTTAACTGACTCACAATTATCTGTGTTAAACAGAGGTTTAACCTTTGTTCCGGCTCAAAGAATGGACATAACAGGGGTAATTAAAGACCTACACCTTTTTGGCAGAACTCTTACACTTAAAGCTATGTTTGGTAATTCTAATAATGCTGACTGTATATTTAGAAAGCCCAGCATTTACATACCACCTAGTAATTCTATTATAGATCTGTTCATTGACCTTTGTGAAAAACAACTTACAGAGAAGTCTCTAGATAAGTAAACTAATAGTTTTAGTAATTTATCAGCTGCAGAGTTACAAGCTCTAGTTGAATTGAATGAACTAAATAGTATAGAAATACATCCAGCTGATAAAGGAGGTGGTATTGTTGTTATCGATAAGGACAAATATATAGAATCCATGTTAAGTCATCTCAGTGAAGTTGATATGTATGCCATTTTACCTATGCATATACTCAGTAGTGTCATAGAAAAAGTACAGTTTTTGATCTTTGATTTATTAATAACAGGCATGAGATCTGAGCAACTGTTTGAGTATTTCAAGGTAGAACATCCAACAGTTCCTTTGATATATGGTTTACCCAAAATACATAAGAATCCCTTAACTCCACCTATGCGCCCTATAGTTTCAGGCCAAGGTTGGGTAACTGAGCCACTTTCTGTTTTCATAGAAAAGACTTTGCATGCTGCCTTGGCTAATTGTAGCACTGTTTTAAAGGATACCAAGAGTTTTTTAAATGAGCTATCTAAACAAAATGAAATTATCTTAGGACAATGTTTATTTGTAACTCTGGATATTGAATCATTGTTCACTGTTATACCCAATGAATGGGGAATTGAAAATGTCAGAGAATTACTGTGTGAGAGAAACACCCCTGATACTAAGGTGAAACTTATCTGCACACTTTTGGAAATCATCCTAGAAAACAATGTGTTTATTTTTAATGATGTTTATTATGCACAAAAAGTTGGCGTAGCTATGGGCACAGCTTGTGCTAATAGCTACGCCAACCTATCCCTAGCTAATTGGGAAGCTAAACATATACTTTCGAATAATGAATACCAGGTTAACATCAAATGGTATAAATGTTTTGTGGATGATATTTGTTTGTTGTGGCATGGCTCAGAGCAGCAGCTACAAGAGTTTCTTTTATACTTAAATCAGTTGAATACTTTTTTGAGATTTACATATGAATATTCTGATAAAGAAGTAGAGTTTTTGGACGTTAAAGTTACTAAAAATAATTTATCCACTGTGTCTACTACTTTGTATAAGAAAACTGTCAGAAAGAATAAGGTTCTACACTATGGCAGTATGCATTCAAATCATATGAAATTCAATGTGTTGAAAGGACAGATATTTTGAACTATGAGACTTTTTAATGATGATGATAGTCTCATTGTTACATTACAAACACTTAAACAAGAATTTTTAGAAAGAAGCTATAGTAGTAAACTTATTAATTCTCAAATAGCAGAAGGATGGCGGCATAGATCAGGTAAGTGCCAGCCATACTTTTCCCCCCTCCCCACTTGTATTAACAACAGGGATAATATTGACAATACTTTCTCAAGTGACGCTTCCACAGATACCTCTAGGAAATAAACTAAGGATGCCATTGAACTTTGCCAGTAATGTGCATGTAGCATGTGATATTATTAAAAAGAACTGGGATATTCTGTCTACTGTACATGAGTTGAATGGGGTCATTGGCACACAGCCAGATTTTGCTTTTAGAAATAATAGATCACTTAACAGTCAGCTCTGTTATCGATCCTTTAATACTAAATCAACTATAATATCTGATAGACGTGGTACATATATGTGTAGGAATTGTATGGCCTGTACACATATACATATTGGTAATCATTTCACACATCCCACTTTGGGTTTTAAGATAGAAACTGCTTTTTATGCAGATTGTCGAACAAAAAATGTTGTCTGTTTTTGCTATTGTACTACCTGATTCTCATTTTACATAGGGAAAACAAACAGGGTGTTTAAGGATAGAATATTTGAACACCTTAGGGATATCAGGAATGTTAAAGAAACCAGCGCGCTATCACTACATGTAGCTAAAGAGGGTAAAGAACATAAATTTAGCTTTATGGTAGTAGAGATTCTGCATAGTACCAAGAGAGGAGGTGACATAAATAATAGAACAGAAACTAGTGAACAGAAATGGATTTTGAGCTTTCAAGTTGATAAACCTCTTGGTTTAAACAACAGAGTTTCCCTGAAACCCTTCCTTAAAGCACGTCCATTAAAGCATTGATTTCTCTTTTAATATTTTATCATGTATATTTCAATAGTCCATCTTTTATTATTTTTACTATTGTATTTACCAGTTTTAAGTACATATTGTTCATTTAGTCTGTTTTATTTAATTTTTTAACGATCTATAGATTCTACAGATGTATTTTATCACATGGCGTTTAGCTATGATGCACATTTTATCTGATTTTTGATTGGATGTTTTAGTGTTTAAAAATGTAACTGCTATTCTATCTTTGTTGGTCTGATGAAGCTGATGTTATTCTGAGAAAGTGCTTACCTACTACAATAAAGGACATATTGATTTTCACTGCTGTGTGGAACCAGATTATTTTTCTTTATCTTGTATTCTCTGGTTTTTGCATCTGATTCCTTATTTGGTTCAAGGACTGTTTTCGATTCGGTGTCATGGTTGGAATCCTTGACCGTGTCATGACAAGCCACGAGCGTGAGCTGTCTGTGCTTCAACATCTGGTAGAAGTGAGGCTTAGGGCACATGGACGTAGGCCAGCTACATCACCTGGTGCAGGTCTACGTGAACGAGCTACCTCACATGCCCACTCCTATAGTGGCAGTAGCAGCAGCAGCAGTGCAGCTGGTGCTGAGCTTTCCACACCAGGACACAGCAGGTCACATGCATGTGACCCTGGATGGTCCCAACAGGGACACATTTCCAGTGGACATGTGTCATCAGACAGTACCCAAATTTGCACCTCTGCTTGGTAGTGCCCTTGCAACCCTTGGCAGGCACAGGTCGCGTGGCCATGGCCAGACACCGTGAGCTGGAAAACCTGGTCTGTACAGTCTGGAGCTGTCAATAATACCCCTGTGTAGGCCAGACACATGCCAGAACTATGTGCATACATACATGCACACACCAGAAACATCTGTAGGGCACCGCAACATACACATGCATAACAAACACACATGGCCAATAAGATCAAAGGCACTAACCAACACACATGATGTCATCCAATGGTGCAGCCTAGGCCCCTGGCAAACATTATCACCCTGTGCATATGATGATGCCTGTGCCGCATCCCTGTCATCCACACCATCGGTGCAGGGTCATGCTCATATGGTCTGATGCACAGGGTGAACAGAATAGGGAGATAAGTGTAGATTACAATTGTTGTGTACTGTTGACAGGCAGCAGACATACCATGTAGTACAGGTTTAGAATGCATTGTTTACTGTTAACAGTAACAGCATGTTGGTCATGATGTCCTGCTTCCCTCCTTCAGGTCAAATTGCATGTGCTGCTGAGTGTCAGTGTTTGCAGTTAGTGTCCCATATGTAAATGTGGACTACTCACAGGTATGTATGGAATACCAGCATGCTATTCGTAGCTTCAACATCACAGTTACAAAGGCTGACATTCCAAACACGTCTACAGATCTACTGATCCAGGAGCATGGGAGCTGTGTTATAAGCTACTGTGGCTAGAGACATGACATCCATACTGGGTGACATCACAGGTACAGTTACATGGGGCGGGGAGTTAACATAGCAGGCTAGCTGATGACAAGGGTAGAGGCCAGTTGATAGCGTGATGCCTCATTGTGTAGCAGAAATACACGTTCCCATTACAGCATGCAAACACACAACTACACACACACACACACACACACACACACACACACACACACACACACACAGGTAGTCACACACATGTATTCAGACACACAGTAACACACCCACACCCACGGAGTCAACGACAGTGTAACACACACACACACTTGATAGTGTTGAGGTGAGGACCCCTGCCTATGTGGTAATCATCATTACAGTACTGTGCACCTACATGACGCCACAGAAAATACACATGTACAGGTAGTCAGTATGGCCTTAAGATCGAGGCCATCAACAGGGTAGTAGATTGCATCACCTGGAGGGGGTAGGGGTCCTATCTGTTTACTATGGTAACATACATCCTCACTCCATGGACCAGACAGCCATACATACATACACACACACACTGTGGAGTTCACAATTGAATACACCTATGTCATGCGCATACAGATAGCTCACATGTGTGTGATACACACCCCAACCCTGCCTATGTCTTACTTTCTACATTGCAGTATGTACAGATACCTACAACAGTGTACAGGAGAGTGAGTAACAATTGGGATGTATTCCCCACCATACATGACATATATGGACACATAAGCAAATACACATGAAAGTACTGTGAATCAAACACCTGCTATCCCATGATACGTATGACAGACTTTCAGCAGTATTGCATGCATTACAATGTGTACTGAAGCTTACTTTGGCAATTGTGCTGATATAATGCACATGGGAGGTCTTGAGTGTTACAGGTGTCAAGTGATTTACAGTCAGTGACACCCTGATTGCTGTCTAGGTTGTGTGTGTTCCCCTTCAATTAACAGAGCCATAGCTTAGTGCTTACATAGGTTATTGTAGGACTGCTTGTGACATATCTGTGAGCAGTCCACAGCAAACATCCATCTGCAAAGATGCCCCACCACTTAGTTATGTCCACACATCTGTCTATACCTGATTTACATCTTACCGTACTTTCAGCATATCACCATATACAGTTGGTAATGATGGGGCTGCATTGCAACTGCATGTTGTAGTAAGACACACATCACCTGCATAAATCAGCAACTGCACAAGCATGGTAGCTGAACACACACCACTACATGTATGTGTGTGTAGGTCCTACATTCCTGTCATTTGGCCATGTTTGTAGGCATTGCAATTGGTGGAAATGTGTAATGACATACATGACACATGGACCATTGTATCATATGATAGTTGTCATGGGTGACCAGTACAGAGGGAATGTTAACTCCGTCAGCATTGATATCACACCTTATGTACCATTAGCATTCAGCAGCCATGGACCTACCTTCCATGTGCATGTGTGTAATTGCTGTAGCCACCTGTCTGCACAAAGGACAACAACAGCTATGCTATATACATATGTGTGTGTGTGTGTGTGTGTGTGTGTGTGTGTGTGTGTGTGTGTGTGTGTGTGTGTGTGTGTGGCATGTACATATCCATGGCAGGTACATGTATGTCATATCCAAACATGAGGGTGTTTACTGGTGTACAGCAACAGTCATCTGTTACTGCTGTATATAACCAAGGGCCCCTGGTATGTGTACAGCTGACCTGGTTACAAACAGTGTTATCATTGCATTGCATAACACATGATGCAACTGTGTCAGTACATGGGTAGTCTGCACAGTTGATGTAGAGCTAGGTACAGTCCACTGGTCAAAGGTCACATGGTGTTGTACTATTATATGTCTTACCACATGTATGGATGTGTGTTGCTGGTCCAAGGCCATGGTGATGTCTGAGGGCTACATCCTAAAATTCAGCTTTTGACACTGTGACCTGCACCTGACACATCTGTGATGCCATTTGAGGGTGTACTGGTCAGTACATGTCAGTGGCCTTCATGTACATGGGGACACCACCACCTGGAGTGGTCCATACCTGTGTTATGGCCCCCATGTCTGGTTCCGAGGTATAAGGTGGTAGTGCTATTGTGCAGTACTGAGAATTCAGCCAGGTGTTCCTCACTGCACAGATGTCAGTATTCCCCATTGTTGGATCTACAGTGAGCAGCTGTGATTACAAATGCTACACATCTAGCACTGTTTAGCATACGATGCAGTTGTCCTCTAGGTGTTAGGGTGTTATCCTGGGTTCAGGACATTCGACTATGAATGGCACTATATGGGCAAAGTAGCCACTCCTGGCAGGACATCACCATGGGTGGTAGTATTGTGCTTAGTATAGAATGGTACATCTAAGGTGGTGGACAGCAGCAGATATTGTGTAGAAAACCAGTGTCAAGTATATGTAGTGCAGTGTTCCTGTTGACAATGACAACTATTGACACCGGAGGCCATTACAATGTGTTGTTCACATCTAACTGTAATAGCATGGCCACTGTGCCCTTCAGTGTTTAGAATCATAGTGCATACAAAACAGCTCTGTGCTACTAAGTGTGTGAGCATGCCCAGTATAACCTTGTGTAGATGGACACATAGTGCATTCTGAATGGCCGTGTGCTACTAAATGTGTGAGCATGCCCAGTGACACCCTGTGTCAGTTATGTGCCTCTATGTGTATGGGCATGGCCATTGTAACCCTGTATAGCGATAGTAGTCATCCATTCAGCAGATGGCCATACTCCACTTCAGGATGGATTCCTACATTGAACACACAGGTTCACAGGTATGTACATCCTAACTGCCAGCATCCATGTCGATGTCTGCATTCCTAGAAGGTCATAATGACAGCCTTGGAAGATGTAGTCCCTGTGGCATGACTCGTATCTATGCAGTATTGTAATAGTGATCTGTATATAGGCAGTTGTTCTGATCCCACCACTGGTGTGTGTGTTTGCCTCCATCTGCCTGGAGACAGAAATATGCTTTTACACTGCTCACACTCCATACAATTCCTAATGCCAATTTTGGCAATGCTGATGTTGTCACCCACCTAGAAGTACACCTCTGGGAGTGCTGTGTCCCAGTAATCTCGGTAGCATGTTCTGTAACTGTGTAATGCTGTAGTGTGATAAGGTAGTTAGATCACTGTCTAATCCCAGGCATGCCAACTGTGTGTGTGTGTGTGTGTGTGTGTGTGTGTGTGTGTGTGTGTGTGTGTGTGTGTGTGTGTGTGTGTGTATGTGTGTGTCTCTGTCTGCCTGGAGACAGAAATATGCTTTTACATTGCTCACACTCCATCCAATTCCTATCCCCAACTTTGGCAATGCTGATGTTATTACCCACCTAGAAGTACACCTCTGGGAGTGCTGTGTCCCAGTAATCTGGGTAGTACATTCTGTAACTGCGTAATGCTGTAGTGTGATAAGGCAGTTAGGTGACTGTTCTAATCCCAGACATGCCAACTGTGTGTATGTGCATGTCTGTCTCCGTCTGTCTGGGGACAGAATAATGCTTTTAGACTGTTCACACTCCATACAATTCCTGTCACCAACTATGGCAATGCTAAATGTCACCCACCTAGAAGTACACCTCTGGGACTGCTGTGTCCCAGTAATCTCGATAGCGCGTTCTGTAACTGCGTCATGCTGTAGTGTGATAAAATAGTCAGGGAGGTGCTCTATTCCAAGGCTTGGCAGGTGTGTGTGTTTGCCAGTCATATCCTATGTGTTGGTGGCTGTGAGTGGCTAGCCACGGGATGTGTTGAAGAGTGTATTTTGTTGTTTCCCTATATAGTGCCCATAAATGTCACAATTAGCCAAGAGACTGGGTTGGCAAGACATACCCATACATTTGACAATAGGCCTGGTGAGTAAAGTCAGCAACCCTTATATTTCCCTGAATACAGTCTGAATCCATGTGTCACATGGAAACACACTTGCCTTGGGATTAACACCTGTACATAATACAGGAGGTGCTAGTGGTTTATTTTTCATTCTTGTCTAATGCTTTGGTGTCACGAGGTTTGCTCTTGAGATATGTATTCTATATCTACGTATGTGTATAAATATATATATATATATATATATATATATATATATATATATATATATATATATATATATATATATATAGACATTAACACACATACATCTACGTGATGGAATACATGTCCTATACTGTTGAATGCCTGTGCTGGATGATCTGTACGTGATACCCTCCAATGTATGTATATCTGCCATGGCGTAGTGGTACAGCACATCGTCTGTGGTGTGCAGGGTCCTGGTTTCGAGCCTTGCAGAGGTTGGTTGTTTTGTTGCTGGGCAGAACAAGGGCCATTGAATACAGTGTGAGTAAGGTGCTTTCAAGCAGTTGCAAGGGCCATTGAATACAGTGTGAGTAAGGTGCTTTCAAGCAGTTGTGTGTGGGTCTGAGCGACGGTAATCAGTGGTTAGTTTTGGGGAGGCTCAGTATGGGTCATGTAACTATGCATTAGAAGGCAATACTATGCACATGAGGTAAAGGATAGTGAATCCCGGTTATCCCCAGGGTGTGATGCAGGTCCCAAGAGTGTATGTATATAGATAGCTGGGTGCAGGACTCAGATATAGGTGACATCATGGGGGGGTGTCAGGCATACTGTACGTGGATTGGCGCCCTGTGGCTCGGGATTGCTCCTCGCTTAGCACGGCTAAGCTAGGGGTGTGTCTATACCTGCCTAGTGCAATTGGGAGGGACAACAGCAGTAGGAGGGCAATCAAGGTGAACTAGTTGAGCTAACAGGTGATATGTTTCTGAATCAACCGATTACAGGGACAGCGGACCAGCCCAGCCCAGAACACTACTATAAACTAAGCAAACACCTTCCGCTCTGTTTTCTCCACACTCTACACCACCAGTGTATACATACAGTGAAATTTTAACAAACAAACCTACAAAATGAGAAGGGCTGCAGCAGGCAACATAGACCAACATGTGCAAGAGGCTGAGGGTGGTGAGCATGTGAATGGTGCTGAACAACCCTCAGTGAAGAGACAGAGAAGACTGTACAGACCCAGGGTAACCTACCAGGGGCTACATGAGCTGGGGATAGTAGAGCACTATAGGGTGGACAGAGACCTCCTACAGCAGATTGTTGAGCTGTGCCGGCCACACCTGACACATCGAACAGGCCGAGGGGAACCTATTCCAGTGGATACCAAGATATGTGTTGGCCTAGGTGTACTAGCCACATGTACCTCCCAAAGCACAACTGGGAATATCATGGGGATCTCACAGGCATCAACATTCAGGGAATTCCACCAGTTCCTGGATGCCATGTCAGCAGATGCCAGTGAGCACATACATTTCCTCAACACACGTGAGGTGTTGACCAGCAATATGCGTCTCTTCCAACAAATGGCAGACTACCCTGGGGTAGTGGGTGCTATAGCCTGCATGCATATACACATCAAAGCACCACCTGGTGAGCAGGGGGGCCTACATCAACCGCAGGGGCATCCCCTCCATCAACTGCTAGGTCATAGCCAATGCCCAGGGCATTATAATGAATGTGTGTGCTGGCTGCCCTGGAAGCTATGATGAATCAGACATATGGCATCTGATGCAGCTGTACCATGGCTTTGCCAATATGGACATCCCCTACGGTCACCTAGTGGGGGATGTTGGGTACCCACACTGGAGCCCTGGCTGATGACACCCATCAGAAATGCACACACACCTGAACAACGACGCCATAATGAGGCACACACACACAAGCCAGGCATATAATGGAGCATGTGTTTGGGATACTCAGGTCACAGTTCCTGTGTCTGGACACATCCAGTGGAGCCTTGCGGTATTCACCAGCTACATGCACCCAAATTGTTATGGTATGTGCTATGTTACACAATATGATCCTGCGAAAACAGCTGCTGCAGGATCAGCATGGGGCAGGGCCACACAGCCCCCACCAATGCCAAGGCCTGTACAGACACAGAGTGACTCGGAGGAGGAACAACCTGAGCCTGACCCAGTAGGCAGAAGGAGGCGTGCCCAGTATGACCTGGTCATGGCAAAGAGGCAATGCATAGCATATGCACTGACACAGTAGGGACCCAAGGAATGTCACCATCTCTGACTTGCACAGACAGTAAAAGGGATGCCAAACATGACACCACATGTGCTCACCCATGTATAGGGAGTGTACTATGTGCATCCGACATAGGCAGCCCTCCAGCACCATCCTCAAGTCTGGCACATCCTCAAGGTAGGTCAATCAACCTAACAATTGGCAGATGTATTAGAATGTGTTCGTACCTGTAGCTATGGTATGGATGTGAGCATGCAAGGGAATTGGGTGGCCGAATATTAAGGCGGCAGACAGTAGACGCCCATAGTTGCACCATTACATCTGTAGCACATATTGGGATCACCATAGCAGCCAGTAGTACACAGGGTGACAAAACCCACTACCGGTAATGGGCTGAGCATCATGTGTGTCCATACAGCCCACACAAGTCTCACCCAGCTGGACAGGTATAGACCAACACAGACAAATGCTGTACTATGGCCTCTGAATGTGCCCTATGGGTAACCCCTCCCACAGGCCCATAGAGACAGACTACAGCAGGCCAGGCAGTTGGATGTAGGTTGTGAAGGCTAGGACTTCAGAAACTAATATGTTGGTAATTAAAGCTAAGATTTGTAGTACACTGGTATGCCTCTTGCCAGCACAATAGGTAGGTCTACACACTGAAATGGAGTACCTGACATATCAGTACAGTACTAGCAAATGTGTACAAGTGTCAGGTGTGCCCCCCATCCAATGTACACATATAGCAACAGTCAGTTGTGCCCTCCCCGCTCCTCTGTAGGAATGTGGATACAGTCGGGTGTCCCCCCCCGCTATGCAGAAATGTAGCAACAGTCAGTGCCACATGACCAATGGATACCCTGGAGACACAGCATGCCACCTGTCAGTGTACAACGCAGAGGTCAGCACCACAGTACAGACTATCTGGACATGTAACACATGTGATACAGTTGCCCATACAGGGCATACTCAAACACTTGAAGGTAAGTTGACAATGTCAGTCGACAACATACGGAATGGTCACACTGGGCATGCTCACATACAAACACATGGAGGCCAGGTCTGCAAACATCAGTGGTTCAGACATATCTGCCAGTACATTGCTATACTGTTGGATTACTGCACTGTATGATGTGTGTGGTACTATCATTTGTCTGTATTGTGCCATGGTGTATTGGTAATTCACATTAGCTGTGTGCGCAGGGTCCTGGTACCAACCTTTGCAAAGGACGGTTATTTGGTTGCAGGGCAGAACAATCCCATTGGATACGGAGGGAGTAAGGCACATTGAAGCAGTTGGGAGCGGTTGTGCATGGGTTTGCACGGTGCTAAGCATTGCTGACCTCTGGTTACACCTTCTTACACTCAGTTAGCCACTACATTGCTTTACCAGTGCAATACTCACAAACTGGTAGCCAAACACGCTTACACCCACTCACTCCCACACTTGCAAATGCACCGACATTGGTGCTTGCATCTGTCACTCACACCCCTGGGTGGGAGCGAGGACCACAATATTCCCTTGTGATGCCTATTACATCGGACTACATGACTACATTATTGGGAATGGCTGCCCATTAGATGACGGCATGGCGTTCGACTGTACAGAATTAGCGGCCTGTCCAGTGAGTTAATCATATTATTTCTGTGTTCCTCATACAATCTGCTCCAATCTGGCTGATACATAGGAACCGATACTCTTCAATACAGACAAGTAATTGTGTTTTGGGAGCCATATCTGTTGGCCGAGTCATGCTACCGCATACCTGTTGTAGGTTGGCCACCTTTTAAATTGGCCAAGGTGGGACTTTAGGGTTAACACCTGTCCCACTTTGCATGGGACAGTCCCTCCTTAGGCAGTTGTGTCCTGTGAAAATAATCAAGACATAGCAAATGTCCTGATTACAGGACAATATTATATATTGTATAGTAAGATGTGTGTGGGAGTGAGCGGGTGTAAGCGTGTTTGGCTACCAGTTTGCGAGTATTGCACTGGTAAAGCAATGTAGTAGCTAACTGAGTGTAAATACCTTCAATACTTTCTTTACCGAGACTATTCAGTCCTTAGCCAACCAACTACCTCCCCCCTCCTCTACATTAAAAAATCCTGTACCCAAGTCACTACCCTCCTTTAACCTTCAGCCTATCTCTACATCCTATATCAGATCCCTACTGAAGAAACTAAAACCAACTACCCTTTCTGCAGACCTACTCCCAGCTGAATATCTGCAAATAGCTGCAGATGCCATAGCCTATCCTATCTCAATTCTAATCAATAGATCCATAACCGAGGCCACAATCCCCTCAATATGGAAAATATCCTATGTCATTCCACTCCATAAAGGTAGCTCATCCACAGAACTATCAAACTATAGGCCAATAGCCATACTGTCACCACTTGCCAAAATTATGGAAAGGTGTATCTACAAACAACTTATGCACTATCTCACCCAGAACAAACTAATGACCAACTCTCAACATGGATTCAGACCTCATCACAGCACGACCACCGCCCTCCTCTCTTTTACCGATAAAATCAACCAAAACCGGAATAACAAAAAAATATCCTCAGCTCTCTTTCTGGACCTGTCGAAAGCCTTTGACATGGTGAACCACCAGCTACTTCTCCACACTCTGAAAACCCTGTACCTAGACAATACAGCCCTTAAATGGTTTCATGCCTACCTCTCGGGTAGACAACAAGCAGTTCTGTGGCAAAATAAGCTCTCTCACCTGCTACCAAATACCATAGGAGTTCCTCAAGGCACCATATTAGGACCTCTTCTTTTCTCAGTCTTTATAAATGACCTCCATTCAGTCATCCCCGAAGCCACCTGTATTCAGTATGCAGATGACTCAACTCTAATATGTTCCGATGACTCTCTACCAAACCTACAAGCTGCCACCCAGCTCTGTTTTACTACAGTCGAAAACTGGCTCTCAGATCATCATCTGATCTTAAACCCAAACAAAACCAAACTACTTCTGTTCCACCCAACAAATACATCCCCTCCCACACATCTTACTATACAATCCAGTAATGGTACCATCATCTCACCAGATTCCTACACAAAGCTAATAGGACTTATCATTGACAACAAACTTAGATTTGATATGCATATCAACCAAACCATTAAGTCCATAAACAAGAAACTTGGGTCCTTATACAGGATAAAGAACTTCCTAACCCTTCTGGCCAAAGTGGCCACTGCCCGCTCACACCTTCTCTCTACCCTTCTATATGCCTCTCCCGTGCTTTCTAACCTTAACAAATCTGACCTGAACAAACTTTCAGGTTGTTATAATCATATTGCCAGATTTGTAATCGGATTGCCCTATAGAACACACCACTGCTTTAACTTGAAAAAACTTGACTGGATAGAACTCCCTAATCTTCTCAAGATGAACCAACTCATAGAAGCTTTTAAAATTCTTAAACAACCTGATAACACCCCTGCACTGAAAAATTTAAGTTGCCTTCGCTCATCAAACAGACTCCTTGTCCAAACACCCAAATCCAACAATATGGGTGGCGATGCTCTGTTCGCCAACACCACTGGAAAGCTATGGAACTCCCTCCCCAACAACCTCATGCTTATTACTTCCCTTGTTCAATTCAAAAAGAGTCTAAAACTCCATTTTAAGTCGCATTGGCTATGTCCATGCTCAAATCCAGACTAGCTCCTCTTCGTTAAACCAAGGCCATACTACTTCTCAAGTAAATCTAAACCCAAAAGGACAACCTAGAGTGGGGATATGTAATCAAAAAGCATATTCACTGTACATTAGCCAAACTATAATCTATAAACTGTCTTAATAAATTCACTAGCATCTTTTTAAAAGATCTGTATATTGAACTGTCGTAAGTTGTGTCTGTTAGAACAAGGTAGCAAGTGTAGTATGTAGTATGTAAATTGCTTTTTATTCTTCGTATTCTTTTCTATCTTAAACACTAATATGTAACTATTTGTCTCTGTGACTATGTTGGAGCTTTTCTCCCCGGGCCTCCGCTGAAAATGGACATGTATCCAGTCAGACTATCCTGGTCAGCAAATGTAAAATGAAATAAATAAATAAATAAATGCTACTTTTCTTTAATAGTTGCATCTATCAGTTATTTTATAGATGACACTTCTATATGTTATGTGAAGTAGCATAAGCAATTCAAATGTTATTACACTAAGCTTATATTTGTGCAAATAAGTATAGTTCTGTACTATGCATGGCTGTAGGTATGTTCTGTCCTGGAAAGTCTGACATTTCTACAGAACATGTCCCACTTTGGCCATTTGGAAAGGTGGCAACCCTATAGGACCTGTATGTAGAGATGTCAAATTTTGCAGGGCAACACATACCCAAAGCTGGCAGAAAGGAGAGTACTTCACTGTTTTGCCTAAATAAAAGGTTATTCTTGTAGCATTATAGTTGCTTATACTGTTTCTTATAACATTTAGGTGTTTCAGATACAACATAATCGTTTTATGCAACTACTACAGACAATATAGGGAATCTTTGCCCTAAATCATAGGCCTTTTGCCATACTTACATTTATTTTGCAGGACACAACTGCCCAAAGGGGAGTGTCCCTCGCAAAGGTGGGCAGGTGCTAACCCCAACCTATTATTCTATCATCTGTCTAAGGTAGTCAGCGGAATATGCACTTTCTGTCACTAGCAGACCTCTCACACGAATGGGGAAGAATGAACACTGAATCAGGGACACTGCATAACACCCTCAGGGGCACATTTAGATGCTTGGTGCTATTAACCTGACACACTGACAGTCCCAGAGCATATGTATTTATACACATTGTCTAAGGTACATGCTGTTTATGACTCTTACATGTTGTCATTATTCATTACGTGTATTCTGCCACCTGTCCACCTAATATCACTAGTTCTAGAAGGGTTTAGTTGGGACTGTGTTAGATTCTGATTCGTAATCACGAGCGTCCCTGGTAATTGGGGAAAGTTCAATGATATGGTCCCTATGTGTTCCCCCAGTGGTTTACGGACTATCCAGTAGATGTGTTCTTAAGGTTTGGGAGGTATGGGCATCTGCTATACCCACATCGGAATATTAATTACTTCCATAGGGCGGTCCTAATATGTCTCTGCCAGCCAACAACTGCACACTTAGACCCATAATCGCATACACATGGTTCCCCTACCTGACACTCCTCTACAACACTCATCCTTACCGTGAGCACAGATGGGGTATGAGCACACTCCTACACACTGCCCACTCTCTGTGTCGGGACACATGTCGTACGTTGTGTCAACCTATGTGTTATCAGGCTTGTACAACCTACTGTTCCGTGTACAGCTACATCCTGGTCGCATCAATCATTACAGGGCTTGGCTACAAGAACAGAATTTTTGGTGTCTCACAAGGGACACCGCTGTCCATGTTTAAAGTGTAGACCTTGTAGATCTCTCCCAATGGTAGTTTCCTGCCAGTGGTCTGGGAAGCAGTGGTGTATTTACTTTTATGCGTGTCTGTATGTCTCACCAGCCTAGCTAGGGGAGGGGGGTGGGAGGTAGACGTTTGTTTATTGGACCTCCCACCAACATATTCCCGGTCTGAACATATGTTACCCGTAACTGCTGTAATGTAACCTAGGTATATACATGTGTATATTTACTGTAACATATATATATATATCTAGGGTTACCATCATTTTTTTGTATGTAAAAGAGGATGAAAAAATATGTGCTGTTACCAGCTAAGAGCAAAAAAGAAAAAAAAAAAAAGGTCTTTACTCTAAAGACCTTTTTTTATTTGCTCCCCACTTAGGTTGAAAAAAAAAAAAAAGTCTGTGTTTGGGGAGTTTTGATTGGCCCATATGCTGGTATACGAGCCAATCAAAACCTCGAACAGTGGACCCTCTTCTGTTCAATGCAGAACATCAAGCAGTTCTGCATTGAACAGAGCTCCGTTTTTTGATTGTCTCATATACCGGTATACGAGCCAATCAAAAACTCGCACAGCAGACCCTCTTCTGTTCAGTGCGGAACATCAAGCAGTTCTGCATTGAACCGAGCTGCGCTTTTTGATTGGCTCGTATACCGGTATATGAGCCAATCAAAAAAGAAAAAAAATACAAATTGGAGGAAAGACTCTGAAATAGGGACGTCTGTTTTTTTGAAAATTCTGTGATTTGTCCGGGTTTTAAAACCCAGACAAATCACAGAATTTTCAAAAACCGCCCGGACAGGAGCCCAAAAAAGAGGACATGTTCAGGGAAACCCAGACGTATGGTAACCTTATATATATCTATGTACATTGATATATACAGATATATCTCCATATGTATACATACATGTATATTCATATCCTGCTGTATATATATATATATATATATATATATATATATATATATATATATATATATATATATACATCTGTGTGTCCGTTGACCAATACATTCCCTGCTCATACACACTTACACATGCGTAATGGTGTTTATATATGATTCACCAGCTTATTATTGCCTTAGTCATTATGACACCGACACCTCACTCCGGTTATCTTGTAATCAGTATTTAGCACATTATACAGCGGACAGATGTCACAATATGTTCATGTACAGTTTACCGATGGTAATTGGAATGTGATACAGTGTGACTTCACCAGTCCCTCATCTGCACAGCCTATTCCATCTACTGTCAATGTTTGTCTGTGCACATTCCTATTATTTATGTCAACAAATGGAATGCATGTGTTACAGAGAATGTACTTCAACATATTGTTGTCTGCATGTGTGTATGCATATATACCTATTACGTACTAGCTGACCTCCATGGGGCAGTCCATTGGAACCAGGCCATCCAACCCTGGCACGCCTGGATCCATAATTGCATACCCATAGTTCCTCCACCCCACCCGTGTTGAATTTACATGCGTAACAGCCATTATCCACTTGTTATCGCAGCCATGACACACCTTTACACATTGCCATCTCCAGAGTGTTTGGGGCCCTACACACATTTTGTCCCACCTTGTGTATTCACAGGGTCTCCCGCCATGTATATTTCCACATACGTGCCTTTCCTGGTGTTATGGATTACGGCCATTTGTGCTTTACAATTTTAGGTGGTCCTAGCATGGACTACATTCCGTCAGTGTGTAAGGTAGACTTAGAAGTTCAACAATGTTATTCCCACTGGTAGAACCCTGCCTGTGGTGTGAGTAGCAGTGCTCTGCTCACTCCTGGGCAACTTTATATGACATATGTTGACAGCACCATATAATACCTTAATTGCTCTTGATTTCCTTCACATCCCTTGTGTATGCTTTATTGTTACAGTAATCATTCTTCATATATATATATATATATATATATATATATATATATATATATATATATATATATATATATATTTCATGTCTGTAGATATATATCTATACACACATATATGTGTGTGTGTGTGTGTGTGTATATATATATATATATATATATATATATATATATATATATATATAAATTACATCTGTACATACAAACATACATTTCCTATGTTGGGAGCTGCTTACACCCATGCAGGCGCATTTGCCTATGCTTACTGTGCGTTACATATGTTTACTGCCACTTATTTGTGCTTACTCGTGCCTTATTCATTATGACAGTACCACTTTGATTGAAGGGATCTGATTAATATCCCATGTGATACACACGTTCACTTTTACATGTTTGAATGTTGGCTATACAGCACAGCGACATTCATTCCACAAGGAAAATTATATGTGCTATAGTCGAACATGAACCATGAATGCCTTTATGTTAGGTGGATGCTCTAACCACTACACTATTGGTGTTCTGCTTCATTTATATGTATACCCATGGTTCATAGTTACCGAACACATGCCTCAACACTTCACTTACACAGCAGGCATCCATTTTCCTGTTGGGAAATACGCACTACTACACATGCGCCATTCCCTATTCCCTACTGCTTTGGACCCGTGCTGCATGTTGACTCACTCCGAGGATATTCAGAACTCCAAAGCCTATAGTCCTGGCACATATGTGTGTTCGATTGTCAGGGTGTGCATGTGGTCATCTGGGTTTAGGCTTGTCTGACTGGGGACCAGAACAGCCCTGTACCTGTTTGAAAGTCAGAGTTAGCACGTGGACAAGGTTACTCCCACTGGTAGCATCCTACCTGTGGTTAGGGATGCAGGGAGTTTGTCCACCTCTGGCCAGCCATATTTCTTCGCATTCGTTATGATTGCTTTCTTGTTCCCATGTTCACAGCTTATTCTTGTAGCATTTTAGTTGCATATTCAGTTTCTAATGACATTTAGGTGTTTCAGATGCAGAATAACTGTTTTATGCTACTAGTACATAAATATAGGGCATATTTCTGTCATTAAATCTCAGGACATCTGCCAGTTGACACTAAGTGTACAGGACACAACTGGTCAAAGGGGAACTGTCCCTCACAGAGTGGGAAAGGTGTATATATATATATATATATATATATATATATATATATATATATATGTGTGTGTGTAAGTACGCATGCATACACATCTATATGATTTAATTACTTTCATCATACTGTTGAATGACTGTGCTGTCTGCTATATTTGTGATAACATCAATGTTAGGTATAACTGCCATAGCTTAGTGGTAAATCACATTAATTGTGATGTGTAGGGTCCTGGCGTCGGGCCTGGCCGACACGGTATATTGCGTTGCTGGGTGGAAGAAGGGCCGTTGGACAAAGGACGTGTACAACACTTCTCAGCTGTGGTTTTCTGTTTAATCGCCGATTCACATCACGCAAAATCCGTCTACATTCTTACTGTGATACATCACCCCAGTTCACATTTAATTGGCTGTATATCATTATACAGCATAAAATTAGCAAGATATGCTCTTATACAGATTATGCGTCGCAAATAGGTGTGTGCTGCAGTTGAACCAGCAACGTCTGCTCGATAGTCAGATGCTCTAACCACTACACTATTGATGTTTTGCTTCATTTACATGTATACCCATGATTCATAGTTACCCGAACACACGTCTCAACACTTCACTAACACAACAGGCATACATTTTCCTGTGGGGAAAACCGCAGTACTACACATGCGCCATTCCCTACTGCTTTAGACATGTCCCGTATGGTGACTCACTCCAAGTATATTCAAACATCCCAAGCTTATAGTCCTGGGACATACGTTCATATCATGGTCAGGGTGTTCAATTAGTCTTCCGATTTTTGGCTCGTCCAAATGTTGATTGGGACTGCCCTGTACTTGTTTGAAGGTCAAATGTAGCATGTGGACATAGTTAGTTCCACGTTTAGCATCCTACCTGTGGTTGGAGATGCAGAGGTGTGCTTCTCTCTGGCCAACTTGATACGACAGCACTAAATATTATGGGGGGATCCGCTGCTTTTTCCCCTTCGCATTCGTTATGACTGCTATATTGTGACCATGTTCATTCTTCATATATATATATATATATATATATATATATATAAAACTATTTATATATATATATATATATATATATAAAACTATATATATATATATATATATATATATATATATATATATATATAAAACTATATATATATATATATATATATATATATATATATATATATATATACCTGTCTGTACATACACATGCATATACACCTACATGCCTATTTACATTTCCCATACTGTTGAATGACTGCCATATACCGTCGCACATGCATGCTTGTATACCCGCTTACGTCTAGGGTTGCCACCTTTTCAAATGGCCGCAGTGGGACATATTCGGGATACACATCAGAATTTACAGGCTGAATTTTGTTAAATGTTATTCTGATTATAAGTTTTATATGTTTAAAAAATGCCAAATGACTTCTCTAAAAGGAATTTCTTTAAACATTAATGGACTGAATAATCCATGTAATGAGATACATTAATTTACATAAGGCCAACTTAGTATTCCTTCAAGAAACACATCTCCTGAAAAAGGATATTGATAAATTAGCCACTAATAAATATACAGTCTTAGTTAGTTCAGAACACACTCAGAAAAAGGCTATTTTATGGAATAAAAGTATGCCCATACCTAAAACTATTAAGTCTTATGAAGATGATAAAGGAATGTTTTGTATGGTTACAATACAAATTAATGGAAAGACATATACATTAATTAATGCATATTGGATACCAGGAATTGGTATTAATACAGTGAAATACCATCTTAATAAGATCATATAATTCTCTATAGGAGATATTATTTTAGCAGGTGACTTTAATTGTATCCTACATGAAAAAGATACTACTACTATAGGAAAAAGGAAAATTACATCTAATGCAAAACATTTAAAGGATTTTGTTAATTCATATCATTTGAATGATATTAATAATCAGATAGACTCAAAATCATTACCATACACTTTTTTTTCTAACAGATATAAAACTTATTCAAAAATAGATAGAGTCTTTATTTCTAACCAGATGGTAACAGAATTAATTGATTCTAAAATCATTTCGTGTCCTATATCAGATCATAATTCAATTGTCTTTGAGTTCATGATAAAAAGTACTTACTGTGTTCAGATCAAAAGGATACCAGCATACTTAACTCAACTAAAAGACTATAAAGATTATATACTTTCAGAAGTGCAACATTTTTTAGACATAAACAATACTCCTGAAGTCTCCATTGTTTATGTTTGGGATGCTTTAAAATCATATCTATATGGACAAAGTATCAGATGGTATAATAATAAAAGGAAATCTTGGGAAAAGGAATTATTAGATATTCAAAGTAAATTAGACTCTTATAAGCATAATAATAAAGAAAATATTATGGACAAAAAAGTCATTGAAGAAATAAACAAACTAAATGAGAAATACAAAGAAATTTTAACTCATAAAGTTAAAATAACTTTAGAAAAATACAAGTTTTTGTCTTACTCAATAAGTCCCAAATACTTACATAGACATTAAAATAAAACAAAAAGGTTGAATAAGCAAAATCATATCAAAGAAATTTTCTCTAAGGAAAAAGAAGAATGTTTCTAGTCTACCAGAAATATTAGATGAATTTAGAAATCACTTTCACAAAATTAATCATAATAACATTAACATGGAACCTAAAGATAAAATAAAGAAATTTATAGCTACAAACATGAATAAAAAACTTAATAAACAACAGACTAAACTATTGGATAAAAATATTTCATATACAGAGGTTGTTACACAAATAAACAAGCTTAAATCAAACAAAGCACCAGGTAATGATGGTATTATACCAGAGATCTATAAAATTCTTTCTAAAAGTACATACTCATTAATACATAAGGTTTTTATTTTGGCCCAAAATGAGTTAATAACTCCCCCATCTTGGCAATACACATTTATTTCACCAATTTTAAACCAATAAAGATCCAACTAGATGCACTTCATATAGACCTATTTCATTACTTAATGTTGATTATAAAATGTTTATGAGTATTTTGCTGATAGATTGAAGACAATCATCCCAGGCATTATAGATATAGACCAGACAGGCTTCATTGTAAATAGAAATACTTTTGATAATATAAGGAGAACTCTAACGTTAATTGATTTTGCAAATAGGAGAAGAAAGATTTAACACTTATTAGTCTCGACATAAGTTCAGCATTTGATTCAGTAAGTTGGGACTACTTGTTTATCTTACTGAAGTGCACAAACTTTTCAGATGCATTTGTAAATCTAATTGAACATTTATATAAAGGAGCACTGGCTTACATTAAGATAGGAACATATGTCTCACAAAAAATAGCCATTTTAAAAGGTACAAAACAAGGGTGTCCACTCTCTCCATTATTATTTACTTTAATAATGGAGCCTTGGGCTATCTGATCAGAAACAGTACTGATATAGAAGGATTTGATATAGATGAAAATACAACATCTAAAATTCAACTTTTTGCAGATGATGTTCTAATTACATCAGCAGGATCTAATTCTTCTATGCAGTCCCTATTTGATAAAATGATGAATTTTAAAAATATTTCTGGTTTAATATTCAATGAAGAAAAAACTAAAATATTACCTATATATACACGAAAAAATGTCCTCATTAGTGATTTTAGTAAATATATACCCAATTCAGGTCAGATAACATACTTAGGTATAATATTAACTAAAGATATCAAATCTATTATACATAATAATTATAGTACCTGTCTTCTTAATATACAAAATCTTTTCAATAGCTGGAATAATATGTTTTTTACTATGGAAGAGAGACTTACAATTATTAAAATGATAATATTCCCTAAGATATTATACTTAATACAATCAATAATACTCCCACCTACAAAAATAATTATCAAGAAATTGAATACACTAATGTTAAATTTCTTATGGGCACCTAATAGACCTAGGATTGCATTAAAGAAACATACTAATAGCTGGTCTCAAGGGGGCATTTCTTTTCCAGACTTTAACTTATATACTATCTCTTCTATTATAAAAGTTATTACTTTGTTAATAGATCAGTCATATGTTGCAAAATGGAAAGATTACTGGGAACTAATTAGCATTCAATTCATGAAAATCTCTTTAACACATAAAAATATTATTGTAAATAACTCCATGTTATGGTTACTAAAAGAATTTTGTACTTCACCTATTACACCAAAATATATAGTTAGTTATCCATTAAACATTATTATTAGTTATCGTAATTTTATATTCATGCATCCTAAGTATAAGGAATGGAATTTTATTCTATTCCCTATAATGTATACACAAGGTATGCTTTTGTCAACCACTTCTGAAAGAACTCTTTTAGTCACAGAAAATGATCTAAAGTACTGGTATCAGTTGCTATCTGATAATAAAGTTAAAAATTTAGACTTCTTAAAACAAGAATTTGATCTGAGAGAAACTTGTTGGTTAGAAGTTCAGACCTTTAGACAACATCTTATTAATAAAATTGATTTAATGTCTATAACAGTTAAATAATCTATTCCAATACTGATTGATTACTTGATATTAAATTTACAACATAAAGTTTCTGATAAAGGTAAGCTTTCATACATACATAAAATTATCAGAGAAGAAACTTATTACAGTGTAGATACCTATTGGAATTATTTCACTTCCATTAATGGTGAATCACAAAATCAACAAGATAAACAATATATATTGGAATCTGCTTATAAAACTACTTCTTCCATTATTTGGAGACTTTTTACTTGGAAATTTTTACATAGATCCTTCTATACACCGTTGACGATGAATAAAATAAATAATAAAGACAATCTATGTAAAAGATGTAATGTAGAAATTAATGCTGATTGGGCACATATGTTTTATGACTATATAAAATTGAAGGAATATTGGAAGTTAATCAATGATTTTTTGCAGGCTCTTTTTACAGATAATTTCATTTTTTCTAAATCACTTATATTATTCAACACTCCTGTTCCTCAAAGTGTTAAAAAAGTTAAGCTTCCCTTGTTATGGTCTATTCTAGCAGTGGCTAGAAAAATAATAACCAGAAATTGGATTTCAGATACGCCTCCTTCGTTTAATGAATTTAAAAATGTTATGACTGTAGTGTGCCATATGGAATTGATGACAATAAAATCAAGAACTACTAGAAAAACATCTTATTATATTATATGGGATACTTTACAAAATCTGTTAAAAAAATCTTAGCTTCAATAGCATGGTATTTTAGTTTAATTAATTGATTTGATTTGTAGTGGATGTCTTTGTAAATACTTTGGTTATTTTATTGAATGTTATAACCATTTCTATTTTAATTACTTGTATAAAATTGTTATGATATTTATTTTGTATGTTAAAACAATAAACTTGTTTTAAAAAAAAAAAAGAATTTATAGGCTGACACATACCCACGGTCAGTACAAAGGATAGAACATTACTTATTTGCTTAAATAAGAGCTTATTCTTTTAGCAGTTTAGTTGCTTATTCTGTTTCTTGTAACATGTATATAAATTCACCAAACACAAACCCAGTAAATGATAAAAACAACACAAAAGCAGGTCTTTCCGATAAAATTTACTGTCTTTCAAAACTTTACTTGAAGCACTTTTCATTTGCACTGAAGCAAACTTCTTCAGAAGTAAATATATACCAGTTGCTGCATGGATGGGGTACTCAAAACGTTTCTGTACTTGTGTTTTAAATTAAGTCAAATTTAATGGTATTTATTTCTGAAGAAGTTTGCTTCAGTGCAAACGAAAAGCGCTTTTGTGTCGTTCTTGTAACATGTAGGTATTTTACATACAGAAATAACTATTTTATGGAACTATTACATGAAATATGGGACATAATTATGTCCTACATTCCCAGGACATTTGCCATTTGTAATATCTTTGGTCAGGACACAACTGCCCAAAGAGGGACCATCCCTCGCAAAGTGGGACAGGTGGTAACCCTACTTACGTGTGCTTTACAGCGCCTTAATCAATCTATATCCGACTACCGTTGTTGTGACCTTCATATAAAATTAGCCCTTGCATGGCTTAAACCCAGGAACAGGAACACCATAGTCGCTGGTTTTAACATTAAACCATCCGTGATACATTCTCTATGGATGGTAATTGGGGTATATGACTTTACTACTGCCATTCCACAGTTCTGGCGACAAATGTGACAGTCGGGTGGTGTACATATTACTATGCATATGTTTCTGCAATGAATATGTATACATATGCAAGTATACATGTTTATGGATTGGACACATACGTGACAACTACCTATATGCATGTATGTATAATGTGTAGTTATGCGAATATACCTATGGACGTTTACAGATATATGACTACATATCTGGAGTTATACATGGTCATGTATATGAACGACCACATACGGGAGGTACCTGTACCGTTTGTATGCAGGGGTTTTCTGCATCATTACGACAAGGAACCTGAATGGGGTATATAATTTGTGGACATGTACTATTTGGAAGATGGCTGTGGGGAGACGTGGATCACAGTCAGGTGTTTACTCCCAGGTCGTAGGCTCTGCAGGACCGGATTGAGGCTGAGCAAGGTTGTGGACAACTACTGTTCATACAACATGTGTCCAGATGTTTACAGGACTGGACATCGTGTCATACCACCAAGTCCATTCTTTGGAACAGATACTTATCCCATGAGAGATATCCAAAAATTTGCAGACCAATGACCTCTATTCTTTTGGATTTACGAAAATGAAGTAGGGTTATACATGCAAGGGATAAATAGTTTGCAATCCTGAGACTGCCTAGGGTGAGACTGCCTACTAGATATGGGTAGGGGTCACTATGGGCAGATATGGCTGCGCCAAGCTAGCAGCCCGAGTATGGGTGGTATTGGTGGACGTTCAGGAGGGGGGGGGTGCTGTGGATGTGATGATGGGTATTCAATTATGTATCCAGGTGTGTTGGTGTTGGATGGCTGAGTTCAGGCCAGACCATTATGTGGGTATGAGCCGCTAACGTTTCTGTACACGTGTATCGCACTTTTTAATGTTCATACGTTTGTGGGATTGTGTTCTACAGTATGGCTTGTCAGGTTGTATTGCAGATGTAAATGTTTGCTCTTTGGTTTTCTTTCTGATTTACCCACTGCTCCCTCATACACCTCCAGTTCACCTATTGTGCATCCTACCCAGTATACACTTGGTGAATTATTACATTACCCGTCACCCCCTACCCCATTATTCCACACTAACCATCCATACCATCTCTGGTTGATAGCCTATGGCACAGATGACCAAACACATTGCATACACTACATATCTCTGGTACCAGTATGGTTGTAGGGACTACCGTAGCATTTTTGATCCTCCACATGCTGTACTTCACGCACATAGGTACACGCAAATACTTATCTTTCATGACATGGTAGGTAGACCCGGGTAATACCAGTTCATCTTTGGGCCATCCAGACAAGGACGACTTGGACCGTGAATGGGCAGATATTGAGCGAATGCTCTGACCATTGGTAGGGTTGCCACCTTTTCAAATGACTGAAGTGGGACATTTTCAGGACACACATCAGATTTTACAGGCCAACACATACCCACAGCCAGTACAAAGGATATTACTTTAGTTTTATGCCTAAATGAAGGCTTATTATTGTAGCAGTTTACTTGCTTATTCTGTTTCTTGTAACATTTAGGTATTCTAAATACAGACATACATATTTTATGGAACTATTACATAAAATATGGGACATAATTATGTCCTATAATCGCAGGACATTTAACATTTTAATATTTCTGGTAAGGACACAACTGCCCAGAGAGGGACTGTCCCTCACAAAGTGGGACGGGTGGTAACCTTAACCATTGGGCTAGGCTTAGCATAGGGCGGTGGTGTGCTAACACTCTGTGTTTCACTTCCACTTGGTATAACAATCAACACTATAGTGGAATACAGGCACGGGGTTTGAAATGTAATTTTTTGAGGGACAGGGACTCAATATTCAGCTACGTGCCTTTGTGTTTACTTTTTATTTTTGTGTTCGCAAAACTGTCTTGCATGCTTTGCATACATTTCAATATCCACGGACACTGACAGGAGTGATTATTATTAGAGGCGGGCTGTACTAGTCAGCATTTTAGGTTGCGATTCTGCAGCCGACATGTTCACGCCTCCGTGCAGTACTTAGACATGCCCCCTGCACTCGCGCACATTTCCTATGCACATGGCCAGTGTGGCAGCACACCATCATTAATATGCATGTGGTGCTGCTGCTCCATATCTACGCCACACAGTTGTTGCAAGGCTAACGCTGTCCTTGCACCGAGCTTCATGAATCCCGGGGTAGATCTATTCCCACCTGTAACATGTTATTCTATAACAATATAATAGCAGCTATGAATGAAAACGGGTCTGTATTAAATATTCAAAGCTTCAAAATTTCGAACCTCATATGTTTGACAACATATGAGCAAAACTTGAATCTTCAAATATATAATAAATACGTAAAAAAAAAAAAACACTTATCTTAATGCTCTGAGCAGGCATACAAGCCCACCTGCACCCCCCACACCCCCCTACTTAAATATACCAACCACAAGACCGCACTTCAGTGTAGAAAAGGGAAATTTTCCCATTCTTCACATACAGAGCCGTTGCCTTTCACCTTTGAACTTTTCAAAGTTTGATCATATGGTGTCGACCATATGACATTCAAACTTTGAAATGTTCGATAATTTAATAGGGACCCATGAAAAATTGTGCTGTGATGTGATTCTGGACAAGTGAAATTCAAGGTTATAGTCAGGATGTCCCACAGGGCACTCTCCTGAGCTCCTGCTTGTTTAGATTGTATCTTTCAGATATACCTTTTTCATCTGAGGTTTTCCACAGTCTGTATGTCTGCAAAATAACTTGAATAAATTGACCGTTTTGGCACAGGAGAATAATATGATTATAAATACATTAAAAACTAATTATGTGAGATTTGGGAGAACTAAAGTGAAAGGTGAATGTTTAATACACCACACAGTGATTGAAACTGTAGATTCATTTAAGGACCAGGGAATATGTATAGATCCAGCTTTGAGTTTTTCTAATCATATCAACCAATTGTTTAATTGTAGTTCTAGAACTATAGGTTGTATAAAAAGATTTATAAAGTCTAGAAAATCAGACATGATGAAATCATTGTTTGTTAGCTACATTAGCTCCAAACTTGAGTATGGAATAACAATATGGAAACCTTATAAGAAAACAAAGATGAGTAAAGTGGAAAGAGCATAGTATAAATATACCAAGAGCATCCATGTATATGAAAATCTAAGTTATTATGAAAGACTGAAATATCTGAACTTGGACTTTATTCAGGTATAAAGGGCCTTTAGACATTACTACATCTGGAAATGTTTGAGGTTATCAAAAATTAGTAGAGAATCATCAGACAACCTATGTAGGAGATTCTATAGAATGAGAAGTGTACTAATTGGTTCTCTAAAAGAGCAGCTGATGCATGGAACAGACTACCAAACTACATTAAAGCAATCACTAGTTTAGATATTTTTAAGAACAACCTGGACACATATTATGAGAATAACTGTTTTGATATATTGGCAGGCTAGAAGGGCATTATTGCCTGTGCCTGAAATATTTGTATGTATTGATGTATGCATGTATATTTTATACTGTTCAAGGGTTAATAAAAAGCAAAATGCTGGATAATGTTCAAAATATTTAGTGCACAGTTAGGGCCTATTTTCCCTAGGTTCTAAGACTTCTTCAGACTATGGAATGACTGCAGAAAAAAGCTCTAGCATATAAGAACTTGTGAAATCAAGCCAACTGTTACAAAACCCAGAATTAAAAATGCATATCAGTGTTAAGCACATTACATCACAAACATGTGAGTAGATCTAGCAATCATTTCTTGTTAGTGCTGCAGTAATCTTCCTTTCTACAAACATTTACGCTTGGTAATCTCATTCATTCTTGACAGAAAACAGGCATTCAACATAACTTGACATCTCATCTCCTCCACTTCCAGAAAATTAAGCCAGATTCTTAATTGTGTAATTCCACCTGTCTTAATATATGAAAACAGGATTTTGGGAAAAATCTCTGCAGCTTGTGCTATATTTGTATCATGTACTGTTCACACACTTCTTACATGGTGCAAACAAGTATTCATGAATCCCGGCCATTCCGTTTTTTTGTCCTTTTTACCAACAGAATTGCTGGAGTATTAATTCCAAATAAATCACATTGGCCAACTTGCTATTGAACAAACACTTTCCTTTGTATGATCTGTTGTTAGCCCCCCCCAAAAAAGTGACTCCGCTACACATGTATTGACAATGCCAACATGCTACACAAGGAAATGTCCCTATCCTGTGAAGAACCTTAGAAGCTGGACCTTCCAGCAAGGTCTTGATTTTTTTCGTTTGTGTACAAAGATACATTCTCTAATTGCTGCCCAAAAAAACTTTACATTTCCTCTCCAGGATTCTCCATTTATTCTAGCCACCTAGTGGTGTAAACATTGGCTCTATATGATTATCAGTATTAATGTGGCACCATGATCTCATGTGCAAAAATGGGAAAAAGGGGGTTATTTATAGATAAAAGAAGTTTCTTTTGGTCTATGAATCTATTTAATAGGTTAACATTTTGGATATCTGATATTTGACCTGTCTGCTGTTCAGTGTATATCACATAGCTTCAAGCCATTATCTTTGCATTTGAGGACATTCAAAATACTTGTATTAGACTGTCTGTAGCAAAAAACCCTTGCGCATAATTCTTCCTTAGACTCTAAACATTAGCCAGACCACTGACTGAATCTGATGTTAGTCATGTTATTCTGATGGCCTGTGATTTAACAATGATTTCTTTATGCAAAATAGAAGCATATGGTTGTCATCAAGATAATTGCTGGCAGTCAGGGGCTATTTTTATTCTACTTTGACAGTGTAAATTATTTTTTTGGTTCTTCTTTTTTTCTTGTTGATACTGCTTTAAATTTTGGAGTATTGCTTGAAATGTTAATTAGTGAATGGGTCAGGTGATTATGCTTGAACATGATTTAATGTGTTTTTACTGAAGTATTTTAGATTCTGAGGAAGTCTTTTGTTACAACCAGGCGAAAGCGCTCAATTTGTTGGTGAATAAATTTTGCCCGTTTAAGCGGTGTGGCCTCTGCTAGGAACATTTGGACTGTTTATCTGGTTCCTTAGTTTTATTGTGTTGGTTTTCAGTTTAAGATATCTCTCAGAAAGAGAGACTGGGGCATTTAGTATCTTGTCTTCAACCTAGAAACATCCATCATCTGCATTTGCCTTGCTCTGTAAGTAAGTTATTTAGGGCACAGTATCGTTTAGATATAGATAGGAATATAATAAAGATTAGTTTAGATGTTTTCTGTATTTATTTGAGACTGTCCTGCAATGTTTTAAAATATTTCCTGTGATTCTGACCTCTGTAGTTATTGTGTTGTCTAAGTATCGTCTTGTTCTTTTATTATTTATTATTAAATATATTTAAACCTTTTAATTGTGGCTGGTTTGTTTAGAGATATATAAGCTCTTAGTGTACTTGCATATGTATTTGGTGACACTGTATAGGCCACGCTAATAGCCTTGATCTACGTCACACTTACCATTTGGATAATAGTAACATTACACAGTAGGATCGGGTCTTAGAGTAGCTGATAAGTAGTGGTTGGTGGCAGTGATAACTACCTTATAGCCTGGGCAGAAGGGGGCATAGCTAGTAAAGCTTTGCAAGCCTTCCCCAGGAGTGTCTGTGTGTCTGCATATAAATCAAATCTCAAAGTGTGTGTGTGTGTGTGTGTGTGTGTGTGTGTGTGTGTGTGTGTGTGTGTGTGTGTGTGTGTGTGTGTGTGTGTGTCAGCTACTTGGGCAGGAGCACAAAGCACTGGTTGGACAGACAGGGCGCTGGAGGTTTTGGCTTGACTACTAGGCTGAGATGTTAACCCTATAGCTGTGCCAGTGGGGAGGCTTATTTGGGATCTGGAGAAAGAGGCAGAAACCAGACACAGACTGACTGTGATCATTGTGTGCTCTTAAGGGAAATTGTACTTTACTGTGTGTGTGTGTACTTGTCATCCTCCCATTGTGTATGTCCCTCACTGGTGCTAGTGGTGAGGAATGAGTCTCCTTGATTACTGGCCAGTGCAGGGGCATCACATATTAATTGTTTGTCAGTGGTGGGATTCCCACATCACATACAATTTGGGTGATAGTAGTGAGATAGCCACATCAAATATTAATTGACTTGTAGTGGTATGGGTAATGAATTCCTGTAGCCTGTGTGCAGTGGTCACTGAGGGTGGCAAATGCTTTGTTAAAGATTTTCAGCAGGGTAGGTTTCTCAAGAGAAATACTGACTGACACAGATGCCAATTTCATATTAGAACTGCTGGCTTGTCTGTGGAAGTACAGTGGGGTTCATAGGTTCATACTAGGCTATCTGCCCTAGGGCATTTATAAGCCTAGCCAGAATGTGTTTTTGGGCCCACCATTTTAAATTTATTTTTATTTTATGCTTTTTTTAGGGTTGGTATGCTGTGCCTCTGTCTAACAGTGACACAGAAAGTGATAGATGGGTAAACCCTAAATCCTCCATCCTCTCCCATCCAGTCATCAGAAGAGTGAAGAGAGTCAATGAGGGACTCTGCCCTAACCTGGACTGGATTTTATTCAGAGTGTCTGGAGCCTCTGGGTTATGAATCTGTCCTCCAGCAGTGCCCTTTATTTCAGTCAGGAGTTGAGCGTCGATCTCATTGAGGATTTGGGATGGATTTTTATTTCATTGGTGCGTGTTGGACATGGCTTTATACGTCAGGCACAGATCGCCTCTGAGCAGGTGGTATGCCACTGAGTAGAGCTGGAGTTTCTTTAACCAGGCAGCATATGGCATCTGTTTGAGCCCTTTGATCTTCTTGGTGAGGTACTTTTGGGGTCTTTCCAGTTGCTGCAGGTGTCTGGTAAGGTACATCCCAAAGGCATTGTACTCAATTATGGGCCTGATGAGGGATGAGTAAAGAGGCACGATGACCTCCCCTGATCTAGATGTGAATCCCTTCATGATTAGGTGGGCTATATAAAATGTTTTTCTAACCACTTTGGCCACGTGGTTGTCAAATGAGAGATTGCTATCAACTTGGGTCCCCAGGTCCCTAATTACTTCTTCTGTACTTAATGGATTACCACCTATGTGGTAATTTGTGGGCACTGTTTTGCCAAAGGGATGACTATACACTTTTGGCATTTAGCTTGAGGCCATGGCTCTGGCACCAGTTGTCTGTTTCTTTGAGGCCCTTTTGGAGGATGCTTGTGTCAGCTGGAGAGTCGATTATGGTGCCCAGTTTGCAGTCATCTGCAACTTGGTCAGCCACAGTCCTTCCGTGTTGGCCTGTACCTCCGAGAAATATATACCGAACAAGAGAGGTCCCAGAACTGAGCCTTGTGGGACACCACTTGTAACTGGTTTGGAGTCTGACATGGCTCCAGCAATTCTAACCATGTGGGTTCTGTCCTTGAGCCAATTTGCAATCCATCTAGTGACATAGGGGTTTATATTTAAGCTGGTGAGCTTATCTATAATGCCAGTGGGTATTGTATCGAAGGCTTTTGAGAGGTCCAGGTAGGCTGTGTGGACCACCTTCCCCTCGTCAATGGCCTTGGTGACTGTTTCAAAGAAATCAAGCAGGTTTAAGAGGCAGGATCTGCCCTTAACTAAGCTGAACTGGGTAAGATCCAGTGTTTGTAGGTCCCCAATATCTTTATTTATGAGGTCCATGATGATCCTTTCCATAGCTTTGCAGACCAAGCTAGTCAGGGTTATGGGGCGATAGTTTCCAGGATCCGTTGAGGCACCACCTTTATGGAGAGGGACCACTGTTGCTGTATGCCACTCTTTGGGCACATATCCTGTAGTAAAACTGAGATTGAACAGTAGTTTTATGTTTGGTTGGTTTGGTTAAGCACCTAAAGACCACCCCCTACCATCTCCAGACTAATGGTTTTGTTGAGAGATTAAACTCTACATTCATGTTCATGCTACAGGAATTTGCAGACCGGTTTAGCAGGGAGTGTGACAAATATTTGCCCCATCTGTTCTTTGCTTACAGAGAGGTGCCCCAGGAAACCACAGGATTTTCATTCATTGAGTTGCTATATGGGCATAGGGAGAGGGGAGTTCTAGATTTGATTTGTGATGAGTGGGAGGGTGAGTGTGAATCCCACAAGGAGTCTGTCATGGCATATGTCCTAAACCTCAGGACAAGGCTCAGGGAATTCATGGCTTGACCCAGGAGATCCACAAAGGACTTAAAAATCCATCAGGAGTTAATGAGAGTTGAGTTGGAGGCAAAGCATTTGAAAATAGAAGCAGCTTAGAGACTGAGACATCTGGAGGCTGAGAAAAATGAAAAACAGCAATGTCTGCAGACTAAGGAGAATGAGAGGTAGAGGCAACATGAAAAGGAGATGCTTACTTTTCACCAGTGTTATGGAGGTAATGGGGAAGGGAGTAACTGAGCCCTATAAGCAAAAATATTCAGTAAATTTCTTCCACAATTTACAGAGGGGGATAACTTTGATAGTTTCATTCATATGTTTGAGAAGGTATGCAAACAGTATAATGTTGACCAATGGCTGTGGGTACTGTTCCTAAATCCCTTACTCCATGGTAAAGCTGTAACTGTAATTTCTAAACTGTGTGATACTGATTGTTTAAATTATAATGTTGTAAAGAACTGTTTGCTAGAATATTTTAAGTTACCACATGAGAAGTATCGTGAGCATAGAAGCAAGACAGATGAAAGCTTATGTGAATATGTTGCTGAACTAAACACTTATTTTCATAGGTGGGTGAGTGGATGTCAGGTCACCATTTTTGAAGGGCTGGTAGAGCTATTTGTGAGGGAACAAGCCCTTAGCACTTTGCCTGAGGACATGAGAATCTGGTTAGCTGATATATAATGCAGTACTGTAGATGATTTGGAGAAGAATGGAGACCTATGCCTAGTAAGCAGGACATCACTGCACAGGAAAAAGACACCCAGTGCTGCTCATGGGTCTACAGGAACCCATGGTGGGCAGCCCAGACTGCCCCAACAGAGTCCAACAAGAGCAGGGGAAGCCACTAGTCCAGATACACATCCAGGATCAAGGGTTAAATGTTTTAAATGCAACCAGTGGGGCCATGTGGCATATAGATGTCCATGGATGCAAGGTGGGCAACAAAAGGTGCGAGAGCCAGTAAGTGGGAATGACAAAATGCCAGCAGTAGGTTGTCTTGAAACAACAAGGGTATCAAACTACCACAAGATGTTATATCCTATCTTAGTGAATGGAAAAGAGGCCATGGCTTAGAGAGGTGCAACCTCTCTAATAACCATTGTGAAGCCTGCAATGATTACAGAGGAGCACTACTTGCTTGAGCAGTCTACTCCAGTCAGAGATTTAGGAGGGTCCTCATTCCAAATACCTTTGGATAGGGTTCACCATGACTTGGAGGGTGGAAAATGCAGCCAGTAAGTAGATGTATTTGAGGATATCCCTGCAGATGTCCTGGTTTAGGTGCTTAATCCCACAATACTTCCACAGACAAGCCAACAGGTCTGACATGAAATTGGCACCTCTCTCAGTCAGTATTTCTTTTTGGAAACCTACCCTGCTGAAAAATCTCTAACAAAGCATTTACCACCTTTTCTCCTTCAATGGAGAACAGAGCCACTGCCTCAGTGTGTCTGGTAACATAATCTACTACCACTAGGATATACTTTTTTCCCTGTGGAACTTGGGGTACTCAGAGTCCTCACAATATCCATAGCTACCCTCTGAAATGGTACCTCAATCACAGGAAAAGGCATCAAAGGAGCTTTCACCTTGTCTCCTGCCTTGCCTACATTTTTTGCAGTGCTCACAGGTACTGCAGTACCCTGTTACATTAAAGCACTGTTAAAGCACAGTGTACCCTACTGGGAAACAATAGAAATGTATATAAACTATATACTTGTGCAAATTTATGTTTTAATAGTAGAAGCTGAAACATACAGAGTTAACTTTCAAAACTTCAAAAAATAAGTTGAAAAGTAAAGTGTATTATGGCTGTGGTATCTCTCAGTAAGTAGACACAATGTCTAGAGCTAGCAGATTTCCTATTGTCTTGAAACAGAAATAATTACTAGGTTTCAAATGTAAATGAGTTTAATTGTTTTTCGACTTCCAGTCCTGAGCAAACATCTGAGCAATATGTATTTTTCACATAGAAATGTTAAATTTTGTCAAGTTTCTGTTAGCCTGGGAACTAAAGGCAGGTGACAGAGAGTGATGTCATCCAGGATAATCCACCAGCAATATGCAATATTAATTTAAGAACTCTCTCAGATAGAGCGGCTGGGGCATTTAGTATCTTGTCCTGAACCTGGAAACATCCATCATCTGCATTTGCCTTGCTCTGTAAGTAAGTTATTTAGGGCACGGTATCTTTTAGATATAGATAGCAACATAGTAAAGATTAGTTTAGATGTTTTCTGTATTTATTTGAGACTGTCCTGCAATTTTGTTTTAAAATATTTTCTGTGATTCTGACCTCTGTAGTTATTGTTTTGTCTGAGTATTGTCTTGTTCTTTATTATTTATTATTAAATATATTTAAACCTTTTAATTGTGGCTGGTTTGTTTAGAGATATATAAGCTCTTAGTGTACTTGCATATGCATTTGGTGACACTGTATAGGCCACTCTAATAGCCTTGATCTAAGTCACACTTACCATTTGGATTATACCAATATTACACAGTAGGATTGGGTAACCTTTGTAAGGGCCTTAGAGTAGCTGATAAGTAGTGGTTGGTGGCAGTGATAACTACCTTATAGTCTGGACAGAAGGGGGGCATAGCTAGTAAAGCTGTGTGCCAAAGGAAAAAAATATACTTTAAAAATTATCAAAACACGGTAGGTTCAGGTTAAGGCACTTTAATCTTGCAGCAAGAAGACAAAAACGTGCTATTACAGAGTTTGTCTAACTAGAAACAGGAAATACTTTCATTTTTATACACTTTCTAATAAGACATTGCCTACCAAGCTGACATAACAAATCACAACTCTTTTTGTCATCACTTATTAACAATTAGTCTCATGAATTTCTGCTGATTTATCAATTTTTGTGAGAAACTTCCTAAGGAAAACAATGTGGCCTTGGTTACCACTGGTTAGATACGTGCAATGTTACCATTCAATGTGCTTTAGTTAATTCAAGCACAAAGCTAGCAGTTCATTTCTCTAATAATCCTTTGTCTACATTATCTCTAAGCTACTGCAGCTGTACATGTTCTCATACTTCGAACAGAGCTGATTGTTTAGAATCATTACATTTACAGGATATAGCATTGTTCATTCATTCTCTCCTGACCTAGCAGATAAGCACCTGCTTCTCAAGTACATTTCCAAAAGGCATAAACATGAATATTGCTGTGCAAGCAATTACTATGTCAGAGGGCATCTTGCAAGTTTCAGAAAGTACACTACAGTTTCAAAAAGCATCTTTTCAGTCTCATAGGAAACTCATTTTACATAGAAAACAGTGCATATAAAATAGAATGAAAAATGTGTTAACTCATTTAGCTTCTAATTAGCATTAAGCATACACAGATTAATACATATTTTTCTGACATTTCCCCCCTGTTAATACTTTTTAATTCTATTTTCAAAAAGAATAAACAGTTTGCTTCTTTTCCTAATCTCTTCCATTCAGGATTTGCAGTTAAGAAAGTCATTCAGTTTAAACTTTATGAAAGTGTTTCACATTCTAGCAGCTCTTCAAATTCAGTACTCTGATAGATAGTCTCAGAAACTGATATATCTATAAATTCTTTGATTAATTTTTTCATGCAGGGGATTCCACAACAAATACAAACTCCTATCAGGAGTAATCCCACACCAATGGCAATCAAGATGTTCATAAGGATGGAACCCTACCCCCCAAACAAATTTTGGAAAAAGTCCGTCAGAGGGTTTGGGCCTGGTTTGGTCATGGCCGACACTTGCTGAATCACCTCAAGGTGGTCATTAATTTCATGCTGATGATCTGGTATAAATGCACAGCATTCTTCTTTGATTAAAGCACACGTTCCACCCCTCGCCACTAGGGTGAGGTCAAGAGCCATTCAGTTCTGGAGCACTACAGTTCTCATAGCATTGAGTTCATCAGTTATCAGTTCAAGAGCAGAAAAAGTTGCATTACTCATCACTTCGAGAAGTTTAGACAGTTTTTGCAGCTCCCAAATTGATTTAACTGTGCCATATGCAGGTAATATGCCTGCCCATGATATGATAGCATCACTCAAGTCCATGTGCGTAAGTTTGGTACCCACAGTATGATGGTCTTTCCAGCCCACCTCAATCTGTCCCACTGGATTTTCAGGCTTTTTAATAGCTTTCTTGGCCACATCTCAGGTGTTTTGAATATTTCCCTGAGGCAAGACTGCAGTGTGTCATATGGCCGGGACCAGGTACCCCAAAAAACAACTGCTGGACCAATTCTCAGGTAATCATTTATATGCTTTTTTACCACACACAAAATAACGATCCTCTACTTTAGTAGTTACTTTGTTACGAAATGACTGCCCTGCATGAAACATTTTCCTATCTATTACAGATAACTGTTTACAAAGTACAGGATTATGTTGCACTTGACCAAGAGTCTTATGCATGGATTTAAGAAATGAGTTATAATCTGTACTACAAGATCCACCCAGATCGTTTGCTTTTGTATAACATTTATATTGTACAGTCACATTACACTTACTCCAACCCACTTGTATTGTGTCGTTCTTGTAGAAACATACAATTCCCTTTTGTGTCACAGGCAAATACAGTGCTACCTTATCATATGCTTTAATAGATACTGTGTCAAAAAACAGATTTTCCCAGGTCTCATTGACCCCTAGGGGGATAGCAGTCATTAATAGCCCCCTGTATGCTGTTGGTATGGCTGTGCAGATCCAGCAGTTCGAAACATTAAAAGTCTTAGCATACACACATGTAATTGCCTGGTAAGTGTTAAAGTTCGGGTGCCAGTCTATGTTTGGTTCATCACATTTAATTAGTTCAACTTTTGTGGCAGGAAAAAGGAAAGGCCACAACAAAAAGAACAATGTTATTAGCATGGCTATCAGAATAATCATGCAAGTTTTCTGAGGTTGTTCAGTCTCATTTGCTCTGTACCTGGTCGTTTTGTTCTCGTTGTACAACAGTAACAAGGTTTTTGTCCAGTTCAAAGTTCTTAACCAGTTTACAGTGTGTCAAACGAATCCAGGATGCTCACTCTGCAATCTTGACTGCAGTGGGTGTCGACAGTAGTACCTGGTATGGCCCTTCCCACTTCGGTGAACTCCAATTTTTTCTCTTCACTATCTTCACCCAGAGACAGGTGCCTGGGGCTACTGCTGCTTCCGATTTCGTTTGCTCTTTATCTGAAACAGAATTTAACTGCAAAAGTTTGTTATTCAAAAATCACCTCATATACCCTGCAAGTGAACTGACAGCCTTTTGCTCTGCAGGCATGAGAGGTTTCCATTGAGGTGTATAATATGCCCTCCCAAACAAAACTTCAAAAGGAGTTAATCCTTTTGCATTTGGAACAGTTCTCATGCTCAACAGTGCCAGATGTAAACAGTGCACCCAGTTCTTTTGTGTCTCACTAATCAATTTCCTAAGTTTACTCTTCAACACCCCATTATGCCTTTCTACTAATCCTGCAGATTGGGGGTGGTATGCACAGTGGTTTTTCAATGATATCCCGAAATAGCAACTAAGTTGTTGTATTGTTTGGTTTACAAAATGTGTGCCATTGTCACTATAAATCTTTTCCGGTAGGCCAAATCTAGGTATAATTTCTTTAACAAGGACCTTTGCAACAGTAGCTGCATCTGGATTTTTAGTTGGAAAAGCTTCCACCCATTTGGAAAACATATCTATAATGACAAGGCAGTACTTCTTATTTTCGCATTTGTTCAGTTCTATAAAATCCATACAAATAGTATGAAACGGATACGGTGGTGTAGGGAAACTCCCTTGCTTAGGTTTCAATGCCCCTTGTGCATGATGCTTGTTACAAACATGGCATGCTGCACAAAAATTTTTTGTGCAATTAGTAAATCCATACGTCGTAAACACTCGATTCACTAACTGTACCATCCCCCCTGTTGAGACATGGCTCTGCCCATGGCTCAACAAAGTTGCATATCTAAACAAGTTAGATGGTAAGATTGGTTTCTTCTCTTTGGAGATGTACAGTCCCTTCTCAAGGATTGCTCCTCATTTTATCCATTTTTGTTTCTCTACATTTGTAGTAAGTGTCTGCATTGTTTCTAACATTTCTAAACCTAAAATCTCAGAAGGTTGTAATTCTTCGCTCAAAAGAAAAACTTCTGAAGCTGAAGCTGCCTGTTTTGCAGCTGTATCAGCCCTCGCATTACCTTTTGAAATTCTATCCTGTTGCTTGGTATGAGCTACGCATTTGCAAATAGCTACTTTCTGAGGTAATTGAATAGAGTCTAATAAATCTAAAATAAATTGTGCATGGTTAATTGGTTTACCAGTAGATGTCATCTTTCCTCTATTTTTCCACTGCTGTGCAAAAATATGTACAGTAGAAAAAGCATACTGACTGTCAGTAAAAATATTTACTTTCTTACCTTTTGCTAAGGTGCGTGCCCTCGTCAAGGCAATCAATTCTGCTGCTTGTGCAGATAAGTTGTGTGGTAAAGACTTCGCTTCTAAAATCTCAGTATCAGAAACTACTGCATACCCCACTAGATTCTGTCCTGTAGGACCTCTCCTGCACGAGCCGTCCACATAGTATGTCACCTCGGCATCATGCAAGGGAACATCTGTAAGATCTTTTCTAGGTAGTGTCTTTTGCTCAATCTCCTGCAGGCAGCAGTGTGGTTTACCATCTGCAGGGGTTGGGAACAAGGTTGACGGATTCAAAGTTGTACATCGTTCAATTGTCATATGAGGTTGGCTCAACAGTATTGTCATACAGGAAAGATGTCTAGCAGGAGAAAGATATGCTACTTTTTCTTGCAGTAAAATAATTACGACTGCATGAGGCACTCTCAATGTGAGAGGGTGGAACAATACTACTGAGGATGAAGCCTGCACTGCCATTGCAGCTGCAACTACTGCTTGTACACAGTGGGGCAAGGATCGCGCCACTGGGTCTAACTGTGATGAATAGTAAGCTATGGGGCATTGTTTGTCCCCATGATGTTTTGTTAACACTGATGTCATATAACCTTGCTTACTGTCTACAGTTTGGAAAAATCGCTTATGATAGTTTGGTAATCCTAAAACTAAGGAAGATGCTATCAGTTGTTTCAGTTTGCAGAAAGCTGCTTCTGCTTCTGGTGTCCACTGTAATAAATCCTGTGCTGCCATCGGCTTTTTGAATATCAAATTAGTCAGCGGAGCAGATTCCAAAGCATAATTTGGTATCCAACTCCGACAAAAGTTAGTAGTTCCCAGAAAGGACATCATTTCCTTCTTGGTAGTTGGTCTAGGTGCTTGTAATATTGCCGTTTTTCTGTCTTCATCTAATATTCTGTCCTCTTTGGATATTACATATCCCAGATATTTAACCTGTTTTCTCCAAAGTTGCAGTTTGTTCTTGTTTACTTTCTGTCCTTGAGTAGCTAAAAATTGTAATAATGCTATGGTATCTTCTCTGCATTCTTGCTGGGTGGGGGCTGTCAGCAGAATGTCATCTACATAAAGTAAAATCTGACTACCTTTCGGTGGGATAAATCCCACCAGGTTACTTGCCATTTCTTGTGCAAATATCATTGGACTTTCACAATATCCTGTGGTAATCTCGTATATGTATACCATTTCCCTTGAAATGTAAATGCAAACCAATGTTGGTTGTCTGGGTGTATCGGTATTGAGAAAAATGCATTGCTAATATCTACCACAGAAAAATACCTCTGTTGAGGTTTCAAATCATTCAACAAGGTGTGTGGATCTGGCACCATCGGTGCCCTGGTTATAACTGCGTCATTCACAGCTTCTAGATCTTGGACCATGCGCCATTCCCCATTTGCTTTCCTAACAGGAAATAAGGGTGTGTTACATGGTGAATCGGGAGATTCTATTAAGACTCCTTCCTTAAGTAAGGCTGCTATTATAGGTTTGATACCTGTCTCTGCATTCTTTCTCAAGGGATACTGTCTTTTCTGAGGTCCAAATGCTGATTTCGGCGTAATGGTAACTGGTGCTGCTGTACGAATAAGTCCTACATCTGATTTCCCTGTTGACCAGAGAGTCTCTGGTATGTCTCGTAAGGCTTTTTCCTCTTCTTCCAGTAAAAGTAATATTCAGCTATCCTCACTTGCCTGTGAGTGCACAGCTGTGTGTGTCTGTGTTATCCAATTCAGTTTCTGCTTCTGTACTCCTTGTTCAGAGTTCTAACTCTGTCTGTTTATTCCACCTTGTGACCTTTTCTCCTAAGTCTGTCCACTTCAAATTTCTATTTTTAGTTAAGCTTACATGTGGCAATCGATTAGATTTGTAAAGTGCTAAAAATTCCTGGAGCAATGAACAGCTTATTGCACTGTTTCCTTCTGTGTCCCAGTACAAATTTCGTAATACTGACCTATTAGCATGGTTTTTAAACAACTCTTGCTCATAACAGAGTGCCACAGTGGTGCAGCGGTTAACGTTGTCACCTCACAGCAGGAGGTTCTCCGGTTTGATTCTCGGCTGGGGTGCCTTCTGTGTGGAGTTTGTATGTTCTTCCTGTGTTCGTGTGGGTTTCCTCCGGGTTCTCTGGTTTCCTCCCACATTCCAAAGACATGCATCTGGAGCATTTCTCCCCGGGCCTCCACTGAAAACAGGCTCTGTGGAACCTAGTCGGACATTCCCGGTCAACAAATGTTAAATAAATAAAATAAATAAATAAATATTCTTTATCGGGCCCTGGTCTATTACAGTAATATAGAGCACAATGCAACAAATGCTGTTTGTCAGTGTCAAGGGAGGGGGATTTACTGATGACTACGTTCATCAGTTCTTCGGTCACTGCCCATGGGCCAGTCGTAACTAAGTACTGGTTGTACCAATAATATGTTTCACCCTCCGGTCGCACTACAAAAGTATCCATTTGTCGCTGTGCTTCCATACCCTGCATAGTTGGAACTACGGCTATGCCAAATATCTGCATCAAGTCTCTGCCCAACAGATTTACTGGGCATTTTGCAGAAACAACAATTTTACTTTTCTGGGTCATTCCTGAAACGGGGTCAATTATCGCTATGTCATGGGAGAGTGGCTCCCGATACAGCTGTCCATTAGCTGCTTTTACTAGTATGTAATCTGGAGATTCTGAATCTTCTGGTAGTTTGGAAGGATGTATCAGGGTCTGTGAAGCCCCTGAGTCACACAAAAATTTGACTTCCCTTCCCTCTACCAGAAGCGTAACTTCTGGTTTTGTGTCTGCCAAGTAGAGCTCTAGGCTCAATAATGCTAAGTCCAAAATTTCATTTTCTTCATCATCTATGAATTCATGTACATCCTCTATTCCTTCTGTCGCATCCTCTATCCTTGCTACCACATTTGCATTTGTCTTTTCCTGTTTATTCTCATCCAATGATTCCTGACTATCATATAGTCAGTCCTCACCCTCCTTATCTTCTGTGGTTACCTTATTTAGCCTGCAATCCCTCGTCAAATGTCCCTTTTTCCTGCATTTAAAGCATTCACCCCTTTTCTTTCTTTCTTCAAAATCTTCTGATCATTTATCAGATTGTTTGTTTCCCTGGGCATTTTTCTTACCCTTCTTCCTGGTTTGTACTACAAAGACTTCTGACCCATCTTCTACTGCAAATACTTGAGCTTTCTTTTTCTTTTTGCTATTAAAATGCCTTTCAGCATGTCTTGCATATTCAAGTAATGACTGCAATCTACTTGTATTATGATCTACCATGTGTTTTGTAATAAAGCTGCTAATAGGAGTAATACTACCTTTTAAGAACGCATTCTTTAGCTGTTGCTCATATGGGGAATCATGTGTTTGATCTTCAGGTACTTGCATTCCGCAATGGTTATTAAAACATTCTAATAATCTAGCATAATATCTATCAACAGTTTTGCCTTCTTGTTATATGCACTGATTAATGCAAGTCCAATCAGCCCTAGGCTTCCATTTTTCAGAGATTCGGTCTGTCAGACCTTTCACTCTGTTATCCAGTTCTGCATTACTATGTGGGAGTGGTCTGAGCTCTGCATCACGGGGATTCCAGTTGCCACTGATCATGTGCCAATCTGGACCTACAATTTGTCTAACTACTTTTTCTACTTCTTCTCCATTCAAATGGTAACTTAACCTCATGCCCTGTAAGTCTTCTAAGAATTTTCTAAAATTAACTTTTGGATGGGGAATTCCCTCTGTGGCTTTCTGGATATCTTCAGGTGTCCACGGTCTATAGACTAGAAGAGTCGAATCCTGTCCTGCCTGTCCTGCCTGTGGATTTGGTACTTCTATGAGTGGACATATTTCTTCCTCACTCACAGCTTGTGAATTTCTATTCATTTCATATAATTCAATATCCCCTCTCAAGTTACATGTTCGAGACCTAGTCTCGATAGGATCCCTGACAAACGGTTTTGATTTTGCAGGAACAGCTGAGTATAGCGGAGGTGGATCAGCTTGTCCACTCGCTTCATATTCTGGTAAGGGAAGCGGAGGGGGTGGAGGAGGAGCTGTTGCTATTACCAAGTTATTATCTTCTTTGTCTAAGAACATTGCTTTTGAATTTTTAATCTTTTGCTCCCTGCGATTTGCTTCCTCAAGCCACCTGTGTGCCTGAGGGACTCCTAATTGACGTTGCTTTTTTAGCTGACCTTTCACATCTGTTTTTAGTTGTCTGACAAGTTTAATAAGTGAAGATTTATCTAAATTACCATCAAATTTGTATTTATCAACCCATTTTATATAATACTTAACATTATCGTCAAGCTGTAACTGCATATACTTTACGTCTTCATTTAGGGGCGGGTCTCGGGAACTTTTCATGCACTGATTTCCCATGTTGCCTTAGCTAAGCTGTAAATTGTTATGTAACCCTTCTTATCACATGGTACCACAATTTTACACCTTTTCACAGTTTATCTAGAATAACTGTCTACCTATTCTGTTTCCCTGATCTATGACAAGACAGTAATCTCTTTGTCCCTGATCTACACATGCAAATCTTCCTGACAAAAACAGTTCTGTAACTAGTCCCCGCTCTAAAACAGAAAAAAAGGTAAATTCCTCCTTACCTGACCCTCTGTGAGTTGATCCACCGGATCATTGACTCATCCTCCAATCCCAGATCAGAAACAGTGGCTGGCCTCTTTCGAACGACAATTCAGTCGGAGGTCTTTCAAAACAGAAGAGCCGATGCGGCCGCTTCTCCATACAGGAACATGCCACCGGGCCTGATTCTGACCTAGGCCTAGAGTGAGTGGTACTTTCCGGTCCGAAGGACCAAACTGTCAAAGGAAAAATATACTTTAAAAATGATCAAAACACGGTAGTTTCAGGTTAAGGCACTTTAATCTTGCAGCAAGGAGACAAAAACGCGCTATTACAGAGTTTGTCTAACTAGAAACAGGAAATACTTACATTTTTATACACTTTCTAATAAGACATTGCCTACCAAGCTGACATAACAAATCACAAGTCTTTTTGTCATCACTTATTAACAATTAGTCTTATGAATTTCTGCTGATTTATCAATTTTTGTGAGAAACTTCCTAAGGAAAACAACGTGGCATTGGTTACCACTGGTTAGATACGTGCAATGTTACCATTCAAGGTGCTTTGGTTAATTCAAGCACAAAGCTAGCAGTTAATTTCTCTAATAATCCTTTGTCTACATTATCTCTAAGCTACTGCAGCTGTACATGTTCTCATACTTTGAACAGAGCTGATTGTTTAGAATCATTACATTTACAGGATATATCATTGTTCATTCATTCTCTCCTGACCTAGCAGATAAGCACCTGCTTCTCAAGTACATTTCCAAAAGGCATAAACATGAATATTGCTGTGCTAGCAATTACTAGGTCAGAGGGCATCTTGCAAGTTTCAAAAAGCACACTACAGTTTCAAAAAGCATATTTTCAGTCTTATGTGAAACTCATTTTATATAGAAAACAGTGCATATAAAATAGAATGAAAAATGTGTTAACTCATTTAGCTTCTAATTAGCATTAAGCATACACAGATTAATACATATTTTTCTGACACTGTGCAAGCCTTCCCCAGGAGTGTCTGTGTGTTTGCATATAAATCAAATCTCAAAGTGTGTGTGTTTGTGTGTGTGTGTGTGTGTGTGTGTGTGTGTGTGTGTGTGTGTGTGTGTGTGTGTGTGTGTGTGTGTGTCAGCTACTTGGGCAGGAGCACAAAGCACTGGTTGGACAGACAGGGCGCTGCAGGTTTTGGCTTGACCACTATGCTGAGATGTTAACCCTATAGCTGTGCCAGTGGGGAGGCTTATTGGGGATCTGGAGAAAGAGGCAGAAACCAGCCGCAGACTGACTGCGATCACTGTGTGCTCTTAAGGGAAATTGTACTTTACTGTGTGTGTGTACTTGTCATCCTCCCATTTTGTATGTCCCTCACGGGTGCTAGTGGTGAGGAAAGAGTCTCCTTGATTACTGGCCAGAGCAGGGGCACCACATATTAATTGTTTGGCAATGGTGGGATACCTACATCACATATAATCTGGGTGATAGTAGTGAGATAGCCACATCACATATTAATTGACTTGTAGTGGTGTGGGTAATGAATTCCTGTAGCCTGTGTACAGTGGTCACTGATGGTGGCAAATGCTTTGTTAGAGATTTTCAGCAGGGTAGGTTTCACAAAAGAAATACTGACTGACAGAGGTGTCAATTTCATGTTAGACCTGCTGGCTTGTCTGTGGAAGTACGGTGGGGTTAAGAACCTAAAGACCACCCCCTACCATCTCCAGACTAATGGTTTTGTTGAGAGATTAAACTCTACACTCATGTTCATACTACAGGTATTTGCAGACCGGTTTAAGAGGGAGTGTGTCAAATATTTGCCCCATCTGTTCTTTGCTTACAGAGAGGTGCCCAATGAATCCACAGGATTTTCATTCATTGAGTTACTATATGGGCATAGGGTGATGGGACTTCTAGATTTGATTCCTGATGAGTGGGAGGGTGAGTGTGAATCCCACAAGGAGTCTGTTGTGGATATGTCCTAAACCTCAGGACAAGGCTCAGGGAACTCATGGCTTGACCCAGAAGAACCTGGCAGAAGCCTAACAGCAGAAAAAGGTCTGGTATGACAGGAATGTTTGAGCTACAGACTATGCTTCAGGGCAGCAGGCAATGGTTTTCCTTCATGCAAAACACAACAAGCTGCTTGCAGCTTGGGAGGGATCCTACAAGGTGGTAAGGAAGGTCAGTGATGTAAACTACATGTTAGATATGCTAGGCAGGAGGCAGGGGCACAAATTATACCATGTTAACATGATGAGACTTTACCATGATAGAGGCCCTTCTGCTGAGTATTTGCAGTGGATGATAGGATGAGTCTGAGAGGAATCTGTTGACTGATGTCCTCAGTGAGGCTCGACTGACACCTCAGTGGAAGGGGTAGCAATGTCCCAACAGCTATTCTCTACCCAGGTTTGAGAAATCCAAGCACTGTTACAGGGGTTTGGGGACATGTTCACTGGGAAACCAGGGTGCACCCACCTGGTGCAGCACCATGTGGATACAGGACCCCAAAGGCCTATTAAGTAAGCCACTTATAGGGTGCCTGAGAGTGTCAAACAGTCTCTTACAGAGGAGATACAGGAAATGTTGGAACTAGGGATCATTCAGGAGTCCAGCAATCCCTGGGCCTCCCCAGTGGTGCTGTACCAAAGAAGGATGTCAGCACCAGGTTCTGTGTGGACTACAGGAAATTAAATAGTCACACAGAGTCAGATGCTTACCCCATGCCTAGGACAGATGAAGCCCTAGAGCAGCTGGGTGGTGCTAAGTGTCTTACCACCATTAATCTTACCAAGGGTTACTGGCAGGTGCCCTTCACTCCCACTGCTAGAAAGAGGTCAGCCTTTGTGACTCCTTTTGACTTCTATGAGTTCAAAGATGGCCTTTGGGATGAAAAATGCCCCAGAAACTTTCTGGTGGCTGGTAGATCATCTCCTAGCAGGAGCAGGAGATTTTGCCTTTGCTTACCTAGATGATATTGCCATCTACAGCCATTCTTGGCAAGAGCACCTTCAGCATATCAGGGAGGTTCTAGGCAGACTACAGAGGGAAGGGTTGACCATTAAGCCCAACAAATGTCAGGTGGGTATGGCAGAGATCTCCTACCTGGGACATAGAGTGGAGAGCAGTAAGATCAGGCCAGAAGCTGCCAAACTGGAAGCCATTCAGGCATGGCCTGCCCCTGTTACCAAAAAGCAGGTGAGGGCATTTTTAGAGACAGCAGGGTACTACAGAAAGTTCGTCCCCAGTTATAGTATCATAGCTGCTCCCCTCAGAAACCTGACAAGGAAGAACAGGCCAGATAAGGTAGTGTGGACCCTAGCATGTGAGCAGGCATTCCAGAAGCTTAAAGGAGCTTTGGGAGGATCCCCTGTGATAGCTAGTCCAGATTACAGCAAATAATTTGTTGTGCAAGGTGGATGCTTTAAACCATGGGGTGTGAGCTGTACTTAGCCAGGCTTCCTCAGAGGGAGAATAGCACCCAATGGTTTATCTCAGTCATAGGTTCCAACCCGGGGGGGGTGCTATGCAGCTGTAGAAAAGGAATGCTTAGCCATAGTGTGGGCACTGCAGAAACATCATCCTTATCTGTATGAAAGGATATTCACTGTAGTTACAGACACAATCCCTTAACATGGCTACCTTGAGCCAGCCAGCAAAATGCCAAGTTACAATGTGGAGCCTAGGGTTGCAAGCATATGACATGACAGTGCAGCACCACAGTGGGGTTAGGAATGCTAACGCAGATGGGCTCTTAAGACAGAGAATGGGTTAAGGTATTCCCAGATAGGCTCAACCCTCTCAAGCAATGTTGCTCAAGGGTCACTTGAAAAACTAGCTTGAGTTTTTTTTTTTGGGAGGGGGATTGTGACATTGCCAGCCCAGCTATCTGGAATTTTGTGGATAGTCGTGTGTCATTTGTGAATATTAATATGATTTATATGCTTGTCTTGCAAATGTAAGAAAACTATATGTTATCTGTATATTAAATACTGGTGCAGAAGTGTGTGTTGAACTGTAAGTTATGTATTGAGCTTCAGGAATGTAACCACAGTGTACCCTACTGGAAAACAAGAGAAATGTATATAAACTATATACCTGTGCAAATGTATGCTTTAATAGTACAAGCTAAAACATACAGAGTTAACTTGCAAAACATCAAGAAAATAAGTTGAAAAGTGAAGTGTTTTATGATTGTGTTATCTCTCAGTAAGCAGGCACAATGTCTAGGGCTAGAGGTTTTCCAGTTGTCTTGAAACAGAAATAATTACTAGGTTTCAAATGTAAAAATGTTCAGTTGTTTTACGACTTCCAGTTTTGAGCAAACATCTGAGAGATATTTGTTTTTTACATGGACATGTTCAATTTTGTTAAGTTTCTCTTAGCTTGGGAACTGAAGGCAGGTGACAGAGATTGATTTCATCCAGGATTACCCAGCAGTAATATGTGATACTAATTTAAGAACTCTCTCAGATAGAGAGATTGGGGCATTTTATATCTTGTCTTGGACATAGAAACATCTATCATCTGCATTTTACTTGCTCTTTAAGTAAGTTATTTAGGGCATAGTATCTTCTAGATATAGATAGGACTACAGTAAATATAGGTTTGGATGTTTTCTGCATTTATTTGAGACAGTCCTGCAATGTTGTTTTAAAATACTTCCTGTGATTCTGAACTCTATAGTTACTCTGTTGTCTGAGTATTGTCTTGTTCTTTTATTATTTATTAAGTATAGTTAAGCCTTTTAATTGTGGCTGGTTTGTTTAGAGATATTTAAGCTCTGAATACTTGCATATGTATTTGGTGACACTGTATAGGCCACTCCAATACTCTTGCTCATGGTCACTCTTGCCAGTTGGATAATAGTAACATTACACAGCAAAATTGGGCACCATTTGTAAGGGCCTTAGAGTATCTAATAAGTAGTGGTTCATGGCAGTGATAACTACCTTATAGCCTGGGCCTTCCCCAGGAGTGTCTGTGTGTTTGTATATAAATCAAATCTCAAAGTGTGTGTGTGTGTGTGTGTGTGTGTGTGTGTGTGTGTGTGTGTGTGTGTGTGTGTGTGTGTGTGTGTGTGTGTGTGAGCTACTTGGGCTGGAGCACAAAGCACTGGTTGGACAGAGAGGTTGCTGGAGGTTTTGGCTTGACCATTAAGCTGATATATTAACCCTATAGCTGTGCCAGTGGGAAGTCTTATTGAGGATCTGGAAAAAGAGGCAAAAAACAGCCCCAGACTGACTGTGGTCACTGTGCGCTCTTAAGGGAAATTATACTTTACTGTGTTTGTACTTGTCATCTTCCCATTGCATATGTCCCTCACTGGTGCTAGTGGTGATATTGAGGCGACTGGATTACTGGACTAGTGCAGGGGATTTGCTTATTAATTGTTTGGCAGTGATGGGATATCCACATCACATATTAATTGGGTGACAGTAGTGAGATAGCCACATCACATATTAATTGGCTTGTAGTGGTGTGGATAATGAATTCCTGTAGCCTGTGGACACTGGTCACTGAAGGTATTTGTACTCTCAATCAGCCATGCAGTGTACATTCAGAGTTCACATCACAATTGTTTTATTGTTTTTTTAGCTTAGTTCGTCAGGGAGAGCAAGCAAGCATGTCAGCAGAGGAGTATGGCAAGCTGACAAACAGTCAGTTGGCTGAGATGTGCCAGGCTAAAGGACTGGTGCATGCCATCCTGACTACAGCAGACATTATTGCAGCTTTAGTCACAGTTGCATCACAGAATAGCAACCACGAGGACAATCAGACTGGCCGTGGAGATGTACAACTCTCAGAAAATGGACAACTCAATCTTTCCACAGAGTACTTAAAAATCCATCAGGAGTTAAAGAGAGTTGAGTTGGTGGCCAAACATTTGGAAATAGAAGCAGCAGAGAGACTGAGACATCTGGAGGCTGAGGAAAATGAGAAACAGCAACGTCTGCAGACTAAGGAGAATGAAAGGCAGAGGCAACATGAAAAGGAGATGCTTACTTTTCACCAGTGTTAAGGAGGTAATGGGGAAGGGAGTAACTGAGCCCTAGAAGCAAAAATATTCAGTAAATTTCTTCCACAATTTATAGAGGGGGATAACTTTGATAGTTTCATTCATATGTTTGAGATGGCATGTAAACAGTATAATGTTGACCAAGGGCTCTGGGTTCTGTCCTGACTCCCTTACTCCATGGTAAAGCTGTAACTGTAATTTCTAAACTGTCTGATACTGATTGTTTAAATTATAATGTTGTAAAGAACTGTTTGCTAGAATATTTTAAGTTAACACCTGAAGCTTACATGAAAAAGTTTTGTGAGCATAGAAGCAAGACAGATGAAAGCTTATGTGAATATGTTGCTGAACTAAACACTTATTTTCATAGGTGGGTGAGTGGATGTCAGATCACCACTTTTGAAGGGCTGGCAGACCTTCTGGTGAGGGAACAAGCCCTTAGTACTTTGCCTAAGGACATGACAATCTGGTTAGCTGATAGATAATGCAGTACTGTAGATGAGTTGGAGAAGAATGGAGACCTATACCTAGCAAACAGGACATCACTGCACAGGAAAGGGACACCCTCTCCTGCTCATGGGTCTATGGGAACCCATGGTGGGCATCCCAGACTGCCCAAACAGAGTCCAACAGGATCAGGGGAAGCCAGTAGTCCAGGTACACATCCAGGATCAAGGGTTAAATGTTTTAAATGCAACCAGTGGGGCCATGTAGCATATAGATGTCCATGGAGGTAAGGTGGGCAACAAAAGGTGTGAGAGCCAGTAAGTGGGAATGACAAAATGCCACCAGTAGGTTGTCTTGAGACAACAAGGGTACCAAACTACCACAAGATGTTATATCCTATCTTAGTGAATGGAAAAGAGACCATGGCTAAGAGAGGCACAGCCTCTGACATAACCATTGTGAAGCCTGCAATGATTACAAAGGAGCACTACTTGCTTGGGCAGTCTACTCCAGTCAGAGATTTAGGAGGGACCTCATTCCAAATGCCTTTGGATAGGGTTCACCTTGACTTGGAGAGTGGAAAAGGAAGCCAGTTAGTAGGTGTGTTTGAGGATATCCCTGCAGATGTCCTGATAGGGAATGACTTTGATAATGCAGTACCGTGTGTGCATGCAGTTACACACAGTCAGGCTTGGAGACAGGCATGTGGGTCTGGTAGCCTGGGGAAACCCAGACAGACCACACACTTGCACCCAGGACTGGTGAGGTGGTTACTTCAGAGAGGGAGGTACCTATGGCAATGAGACTGAAGGTGAGCCACACCTGTTTCTGGGTACTGATGTTCCCTTGGTCAGAGTGACTGCAAGGGCAGAAATGAGTAATAGTATGCAGGCTGACAGTGAGGCACCACTGTCAGAGGATACTAGACTTTCTGTGGAAAGGGAGCTGGGAAGGGTTACAAAGAGAGAGTTGAGACAGGCTCAGCTCTCAGACCCCACATTACAAGGCCTGAGGGAGGTAGCTAGTGAGGCACAGGATTCTCAAGGGAAGGGGGAATCTGTATGGGACAAAGGGTTACTGTATAGAAAGTGGACCCCTGAGGGAGGACTAGAGGGTGAGAGAATACAGCAGTTGGTAGTGCTGAGAGATTACCATCTGGCAATTATAGCCACAGCCCATGATATTCCTTTTTCAGGTTATATGAGCATAAAATGTACAAACAGATGTATGTTGCAGAACTTATATTGGTCTGGGATATCTAGAGATGTAACAGGGTACTGCAGGACCTGTAAGCAGTGCAAAAAGGTAGGCAAGGCAGGAGACAAGGTGAAAGCTCCTTTGATGCCTTTTCCTGTGATTGAGGAACCATTTACAGAGGGTAGCTATTGATATTGTTGGGCCTCTGAGTACTTCAAGTTCCACATGGAAAAAGTATATACTAGTGGTAGTAGATTATGGTACCAGGTACCCTGAGGCAGTGGCTCTGTCCTCCATTGAGGCAGAAAGGTGGTATATGCTTTGTTAGACATTTTCAGCAGGGTAGGTTTCCAAAAAGAAATACTGACTGAGAGAGGTGCCAATTTCATGTCAGACCTGTTAGCTTGTCTGTGGAAGTATTGTGGGATTAAGCACCTAAAGACCACCCCTTACCATCCCCAGACTAATGGTCTTGTTGAGAAGTGAAACTCTACACTCAAGTTCATGCTAGGGCATTTGCAGACCAATTTAAGAGGGAGTGTGACAAATATTTGCCCCATCTGTTGTTTGCTTACAGAGAGATGCCCCAGGAATCTGGAGGTTTTTCAGCCATTGAGTTGCTATATGGGCATAGGGTGAGGGGGACCTCTAGATTTGATTCGAGATGAGTGGGAGGGTGAGTGTGAATCCCACAAAGAATCTGCTGTGGCATATGTCCTAAACCACAGGACAAGGCACAAGGAATTCATGGGCTTGGCTCAGGAGAAACTGCCAGAAGCCCAGCAGTAGAAAAAGGTCTGGTATGACATGAATTCTGAAGCTAGAGACTATGCTCTAGGGAGCAGGTAATGGTTCTCACTCCTGTCAGGCACAACAAGCTGTAGGCGGCTTGGGAGGGAACCTACAAGGTGGTATGAAAGGTCAGTGATGTTAACTACATGGTAGAACTGCTAGGGAGGAGGCAGGGGGACAAATTGTGCCATGTTAATATGATGAAACCTTACAATGATAGGGAGGCCCTTGTGCTGAGCATTTGCAGTGGATGACAGGAGGAGTATGAGGGGGATCTGGTGACTGATTTCCTCAGTGAGGCTCAGACTGACATCTCAGTGGAAGGGGTAACAATGTCCCAGCAACTATTCCATACCTAGGTTCGAGAAATCTAAGCAGTGTTACAATAGTTTGGGGGCATGTTCACTGGGAAACCAGGGTGCACCCACCTGGTGCAGCACCATGTGGATACAGGATCCCAAAGGCGTATTAAGCAGGCCCCTTGTAGGGTGCGTGACAGAGTCAAACAGACCCAGTGGTTACTGTGTGGATTACAGAAAATTAAATAGCCACACAGAGTCAGATGTTTACCCCATGCCTAGAACAGATGAAGCCCTAGAAGCTGGGTGGGGCTAAGTATCTTACCACCACTGATCTTACAAAGGGTTACTGGCAGGTGCGTTTGACTCATAGTGCTAAAGAGAGGTAAGCCTTTGTGACTCCTTTTGGCTTCTATGAGTTTACAAAGATGCCCTTTGGGATGAAAAATACCTCAGTGACTTTCCAGAGGTTTATAGATTAATATCCTAGCAGGAGCAGGAGATTTTGCTCTTTTTTACTTTGGTGATATTGTCATCTACAGCCATTCCTGGCAAGAGCACCTTCAGCATGTCAGGGAGGTGCTGGACAGACTACAGAGGGTCGGGTTGATCATTAAGCCCAGCAAATGTCAGGTGGGAATGGCCGAGGTCTCCAACCTGGGACATAGAGTGGGGTGTGATACGATCAGGCCAGAACCCACCAAACTGGAACCCATTCAGGCATGGCCTGCCCCTGTTACCAAAAAGCAGGCGAGGGCATTCTTAGGGACAGCAGGGTACTACAGAAAGATTGTTCCCAGTTATAGTACCATAGCTGTTCCTCTCATAGACCTGACAAGGAAAAACAGGCCAAATAAGATAGTGTGGATGCAGCATGTGAGCCAGCATTCCAGAAGCTTAAAGGAGTTTGGGAGGACCCCCTCTTGTTAGCCAGTCCAGATTACAGAAAATAATCTGTTCAGGTGGATGCTTCAAACCATGGAGTGGGGGCTATACTTAGCCAGGTTTCCTCAGAGGGAGAAGAGCACCCAGTGGTTTATCTCAGTTGTAGGCTTCAACCCAGGGAGGAATACTATGCAGATCTAGAAAAGGAATGCCTAGCCATACTGTGGGCAGTGCAGAAACTTCAGCCTTATCTGTATGGAAGGACATTCACTATCATTACAAACCACAATCCATTAACATGGCTACATTGAGCCAGCCAGCAAAATGCCAAGTTACTAAGGTGGAGCCTAGGGTTGCGAGCATATGATATGACAGTGCAGTACCACAGTGGAGATAGCAATGCCAATGCAGATGGGCTCTCAAGACAGGGAATGGGCTAAGGTATTCCCAGATAGGCTCAACCCTCTCAAGCAAGGTTTCTCAAGGGTGTCTTGAAAAACTAGTGTGGGTTTTCCGGGGGGTTGTGACACTGCCAGCCCAGCTATCTGGAATTTTGTGGATAGTCGTATGCCGTTTGTGAATAGTAGTATGATTTATATGCTTGTCTTGCAAATGTAAGTGTTTAAGTGCTTTACGACTTCCAGTTCTGAGGAAACATCTGAGAGATATATTTTACACATTGAAATTTATTTATTTATTTATTTTTTATTTATCATTTGTTGACCGGGAAAGTCCGACTAGGTTCCACAGAGCCTGTTTTCAGCGGAGGCCCGGGGAGAAATGCTCCAGATGAAATGTTAAATTTTGTTAAGTTTCTGTTAGCCTGGGAACTGAAGGCAGGTGACAAAGAGTGATGTCATCCAGGCTAACCCAGCAGTAAGATGTGATATTAATTTAAGAACTCTCTCAGCTAGAATCTGGGGCATTTTGTATCTTGACTTGGACCTAGAAACATCCATCACCTGCATATGCCTTGCTCTGTAAGTTATTTAGGGCATAGTATCTTTTAGATATAGATAAGAATATAGTAAAGATTCGTTTAGATGTTTTCTGTATTTATTTGAGACTGTCCTACAATGTTGTTTTATAATAGTTCCTGTGATTCTGAACTCTGTATTTACTGTGTTGTTTGAGTATTGCCTTGTTCTTTTATTATTTATTATTAGGTATATTTAAACCTTTTAATTGTGGCTAGTTTGTTTAGAGATATTTAATCTCTTAGATTACTTGCGTATGTCTTTGGTGACACTGTATAGGCCACTACAATAGCCTTGCTCATGGTTACACTCACCATTTGGATAATAGTAACATTACAATGTAGGATCGGGCACCCTTTGTAAGGGTCTTATAGTAGCTGATAAGTAATGGTTGGTTTGTTTGTGTCTTTGGCTTTTCCCGCTTAGGGGTCGCCACAGCGGGACTCCAGTCTGCTAATAATTGGCAGTAGAGTTTTATGTGCTGGCTTGCCGGGCCTAACACAAAACCTTCAACAAAGGAATGCCCTTTCATGCATGTCGCCACACAGAAGACACTCTGAGAATCAAACGGGCAACGTCTAACTGTGAGGCGACAACGTTACCGCAGCACCACCACCGCTGATAAGTAATGGTTGGTGGCGTGATAATTACCTTATAGTCTGGGCAGAAGGAGGCATAGCTAGTAAAGCTGTGCCAGCCATCCCCAGGAGTGTCTGTGTGTTTGTATATAAATCAAATCTCAAAGTGTATATATGTGTGTGTGCGTGTGTGTGTGTGTGTGTGTGTGTGTGTGTGTGTGTGTGTGTGTGTGTGTGTGTGTGTGTGTGTGTGTGTGTGTGTGTGTGTGTGTGTGTGTGAGCTACTTGGGCAGGTGCACAAAGCACTGGTTAGACAGAGAGGATGCTGGCGGTTTTGGCTTGACCACTCAACTGTGATCTTTACCGTATAGCTGTGCCAGTGGGGAGTCTTACTGGGAATCTGGAGAAAGAGGCAAAACCAGCCCCAGACTGCGTGTAATCTCTGTGTGGTCTTAAGAGAAATTGTACTTTACTGTGTGTGTACTTGTTATCCTCCCATTGTGTACGTCCCTCACTAGTGCTAGTGGTGAGGATTGAGTCTCCTTGATTACTGGGCCAGTGCAGGGGCATCACACAAGCATATACTATACAAAAATTTACCATTTAACATTACTTTTAAATGTGAATTTGAAAAGCTGTGTGTGATTATTGATGTGTCTGCCAAATGTTCTTAAATAATCCAGGTTTCTCCTCCAGATTAAAAAATGGCATGCAAAATGTGTTAAACTCTAAGGTTTTTTTTTATTAATTCATCATTCAGAACATATATTATTGCCCATACATCCAAAAATGCTGACAAAGCTAAGCATCATGACAGCACCCCATGGCTGCTCCTGTTTTCTGCTTGAAAAACATGCATTTGAAAACAAATAATCTGTTTTTAATCTATCCTCTACAATGTGACACAGGATGTTTGCCAGTGTAATCTCTGGAAAAATCTTCTGAAAGTAAAAGGATTGAGGTAACAAATCTTGCTAAATACTTGTTTTCAAGCAGAGCTAAATGACATCACCATTGTTAAATAGCTATCTAAAGGAAGAATGCTGCAGCTGTAATATCAAAGGAAACCTGATCCCTGTCAGTTGATTGTGACTAAATAAGCCACTTTGTCAATGGTCGAGTTCTGTTTTCAGTTATGAGAGTTATTTTGACTGGTTTGAGTTCAAAAATTTGCTACATGATTTTTCTTTCCTGAGCTCTTATCACAATCTGGAGAAATCTTGAAACCTTAGAAGATGGGAGTGTTCACTATGTATTAATGTTTAGAATTTTATCTCAATCAGTCCTTTTTTTTGTACTTTTTAAACGTCCACAGAGTTTTGAACTTTCTATGTCTTTGTGGTGTTTTGGACTGTTCAGTGCTTCTGGATTTTCAGAGCATGTATTGTTTTCAGCAATATTCCTGTCACATGACCTTTATACAAACTATGAAGAGTAGGATTTCATTTAAAGTGTATAAAGCAACACATTTAAGTGCTGTATGCTTATTCATTGAGTTAATTATATCTCTACATTTAGGGGGGTACTTGAGGTCCATTGGTATGTAATGGAATGCTAAGAGGAATCACTTCAGTAACCGCATGTGGTTCAACCAAAAAAAAAAATCATCTACACATATCTCGGGAAGAAACTTATTTCCTAAGTGCTTACTGAAGCAAGAAATTCATTATTATCTGATGTAAATCTAACACTCTACAATGGACATACAATCAGTCATTTGTGTACCTTTAAAATAGAAAAAACATGATTATAATTTAAACATTTATGACTTAACTTTTAGATAATGTACCATATCAGTAATATATTTTATGTTATTTTATTTTATTTTTCATTTGTTGACCAGGATAGTCTGACTTGATACATATCCATTTTCAGCGCAGGCCCAGAGAGAAAAGCTCCAAACTTGCAAACAGATAAAGGCAAGCATGTTACAGTATCTGCACAAACATATTGTATTAACATACAAGTTACAGTCTCACATTTCAAGCCTATAAAGAATACAGTTTATATTCAGAAATATATACAAATATGTTACAGTTTCTCTTATCAAACCTATAGGTGCAGCTTATATACATAGTATCTCCAAAGATGTTAACAGTTTCTCTTTTCAAACCTTTTAGTGTAAGAGGTTAGTCGCTGTGAATAACAAATTGCAGGCATATGGAAGTAGATGAGGCTTTAGTCAGGGTTAGAGCAAGGTTATAACCAGTGAGTTTTAAAATACTGGGTTAGATTTTTTTTTTTAACTGATTAAGGGAGGTATTTAGAGTAAGGTCAGATGGGAGTGAATTCCAGGTTTTGAATACTGAATTTGCAAACAAAGATTCTCCAGATAAATTGTTAGCTTTAACAGACTGAACCAAAAGTTTTGTAGTGGAATGAAGTGGCATAGCGTTTTTGTAGGGACGGATAATGTTTTTAAGGGAGGGTATTTTTTCTGAATGGTTAATAACCTTGAATGCTATAGTAAGCTGATTATGTTGAATTAGCCTGGGGAGTTATAGCCATCCTAAGTGGTTTAGGTTTTGACAATGGTGTGTCCTGTAGGGAGTTCCTGTGGCAAACCTGGCAATTGGCAGTCCTAGCTAGAGGGGTGAGAAAAGGTTTGTTTTTGTATAGGGAGTTGAGTTTTTTATTAATAGTTTTATTAGTTTGGTTTACATGCATATCATATTTGAGGTTGTTGTCTATTATAACACCCAGGAGTTTGGTATACATATCTGGTGAGATTATGGTCCCATTGTTAGAAGTTATAGTAAACAAAGGTCTAGCACTTGCTCCTAAAGTATTTTTTTTTTACTTTGATATAGCACTTTTATTATACATAGTACCCCACCAGCCAAAAACCCTGTTTCGATCACCCACATCCCCCGGAGTCTTTTTAAAGTTTTTGTCTATTCCTTCTAGCATGTCGAGGGATCAGTTGCTAGTGTCCTCTCCTGCTCAGCTGGTGAATCTGGGAATATTGAGGCAATGTTACAATTGTCTCATGTACACAGACAACCCTCTCCTTCTCCCACAAAACACAAATACATGCGAGAGATGCAACTATATAGCCAAACTGGAGGCTGAGCTCTCTCAACATAGGACTGGCAAGACCAGACAGGAGGAGAAGGTAACCACACACACCACAAACCCAGTCTCACATAGTACTATCACAACTTCAAATCATACACATAAATACACAAAGACATACTCAGAGGCCCTGATCAAAAATCTACCAAAACAGCAGAGGCCACCAAAGCAGACACCCAAACAACTGCCACCTCAGGACACAACACATGCAACACATAGACCACATAGTCAGTGTGCCAAACAGTCACAGCCCTGAAGGCCAAACACAATGCCAGACACACTCGTCATTGGTGACTCCATAGTCAGACACACTGCCAGATTGAGTAAGGAGAAGGTCACAGTAAGCTGCCTGTCGGGCGCTAGAATCCGCCACATAACGCAAGCACTCAGGTCTCTCAACAGCAGGTACAAGTACGACTCTGTCATTCTCCACGCTGGTGTGAATGACCTGAGACATACCTCCTTGGACTACATGAAAAAAGACATAGAGGAGCTTTCTGATTATGTAGCCCAGGCAGGTATGACCCTGACCTTGAGCAGTATCCTACCTTCACCAAGAATGATGCCACAATACAGAGACAATGTGATCAGCTTTAATAATTGGCTTAAACTCTGGTGTCATTCAAAGGGGATCCAATGTCTGTCTGCCTGGGATGACATGCTGGACAAGCCACGCTGCTTTGCACCTGTCACCCATGGGCTTCCGGATATTGGCAAAGGCTCTTGCCACCCCCATAGTGCCTTTTTAAGGCAAGGCTCAAATTCTAAACCTACCACCCTAGAACACAAAAAAGGAAAAAAACTAAGGGTAATGCTGCTCAATGCCAGATGTCTCAACCTCAAGATGCATGCACTCGAGGCCCTTCTCAGTATGGAGAACATCGATGTCTGTGCTGTGACTAAAACCTGGTTCAAGGCTGCACTATCAGGTTTTACCTCATATCATGTGTTCCGGCCCCAAAATCCAGACAACACCAAGAAAGGGTGTCTATATTCATCAAGGACACCCACACCTCAAGGTTGGTGGCAACGCACGATGCATCGGAGACCATCCAGGTGCAATTAACCATAGGCAAGACTGCTCTGCAATTTGTAGCATGTTACAGGCCACCCTCTCAATCTCAGGAACCTCACATAGCTTTCCTGAAAACAATGGAGGGGATAAATGTATCTCCAAACACCATCATACTAGGTGACTTCAACTACCCGAATATAGACTGGGATCACTACGCAAGCCCCAACACTCTAGCCCAAAGGTTCCTAGAGTTCATAAACTCAAATGCCATGGAACAACTAGTCACCATCCCCACAAGAGGAGAAAACATACTAGATTTCATCATCATGAACATGGGGTCACAATGTTCAACACCTCACTGGTGAGATCAGACCATAAACTAATCTCACTGGAAGTTCACATCCCGCCCCCACATGAGATAAAAAAGACCACAGTGAAGAACTTCTCAAAAGCCAACTTCACACTTCTAAAGACTAGAGTGGTCTCTTTTAAGGCCCCGAGAAACCATTACTCAAGCCGCTGAATCACTTACAAATGCCTTCTACCAGCACCTACAGGACTGCATGGATCAGGCAATCCCAAACAAAACAAAGACTCTTTGTACCAAAGGTAAGCATCCAGTCTGGTGGACCCCACCCATAAACAAGCTCTACAACAAAAGGAGGAAGCTACTACAAGATAGAGCAAAATCCTTAAAAGGGAAGATACCTTTGATCATTATAAGTAAAAAACTAAGATCTCTCATAAAATCATCCAAGGCAAATTTTGAGAGAAAAGTCGCTAAGGACTCAAAAGACAATCATAAGGCCTTCTTCAGCTATGTTAGAAACCTGGGAGGAAACTCCCAGATATGCTCATAATTAGTTCAAAATGATGTAAAAATTACTGAACCTACAGACATTGCCAACATACTGGCTGACAGGTTCAGTGCAAACTTCTCCCCTCCCCAAAGATGAGATATCTATACCAGAGGATTGTAGCCCCCCAAACATCTCTAATGCTCAGGTGAGAACTGCTCTCTCCAAGGCAAAAAGCACAGCATCCATGGGACCAGATGGTGTCCCCGATTGTGTGCTCCACGAACTCAATGAGGAATTAAACCCGCAGTTAGGGCAGCTGTTTAATCTTAGCCTCACCTCAGGATACGTGCCCAAGGGTGGGCGCGGCAACTGTGGTCCCACTTCACAAAGGCAGTGCCTCCACTGACCCTGGAAATTACCGTCCCATCAGCTTGACAAGCCTGATCTGCAAAGCTATGGAGAGGATCATAATGGAACTCATAAATAAAGACATAGGGGACTTGCAGACTTTGGATCCGACCCAGTTTGGCTTTGTCAAAGGCAGATCATGCCTTTTAAACTTGGTTGACTTTTTTGAAACAGTCACCAAGGCCATTGATGAGGGAAAGGCAGTCCACACAGCCTACCTCGACCTGGCAAAGGCTTTTGACACAATACCCCACTCAGGTATCATTGAAAAACTCATCAGCTTAAATGTAAAGCCATATGTCACAAGATGGGTTGCAAACTGGCTAAGCGACAGAACCCACAGGGTCAGAGTTGCTGGCGCCATGTCAGACTCAAAGCCTGTCCACAGGGCTCAGTCCTGGGCCCACTCTTGTTCGGCATCTACTTTTCAGAAGTACAAGCAAACACAGGAGGGTTATGGCTGACAAAATTTACAGATGACTGCAAACTGGGTGCCATAGTTGAGAACACATCTGACACAGATATCCTTCAGAAGGGTCTTATAGAAACAGATAACTGGTGCCAGAGCCATGGCCTAAAGTTAAACGCCAAAAAATGCATAGTCATACCCTTCAGAAAAAACAAAGTTACCCCTAGCTACCATATAGGCAGCAATCCACTAAGCACAGAAGAGGTTATCAGGGATCTGGGGACCCAGGTTGACAGTAACCCTCATGTTGCCAAAGTAGTTAGGAAGACCTTCTACATTGCCCACCTGATCATGAAGGTATTCACATCTAGATCAAGGGAGGTCATCGTCCCCCTGTACTCATCACTCATCAGACCAATGATTGAGTACAATGCCCCATTCGGAATGTATCTGACACGACACCTGCAGCAACTGGAAAGGCCCCAAAAGTTCCTCACCAAAAGGATAAAGGGTCTCAAAAATATGTCTTATGCTGCCCGACTGAAGGAACTCCAGCTCTATTCAGTCGCCACCGACTGCTCAGAGGTGACCTGTGCCTGACATACAAGGCCATGTCCAACCCGGAATTGATGAACATGCTTCACCTCAAAAAATCTAGATCCCTCAGAACTACGGACAGATTCATCACCCAGAGACTCCCTATGCTGTGGAACAAAATCCCGGTACATGTGAGGCAGAGCACCTCGCTGGCTTTGTTTAAGAGAAATCTTGACCAATGGATGGGAGATCGCAGATATACCCCAGGGATTATCTCAGTGTCACTGCTTGACAGAGGCACAGCAAAATAATGGGCATAGTATCCTTCAAACTAAAGGGGTGGTGAAAGCCACAAAACTCTGGGCTAGAATGCCCTTGGGCAGATAGCCTAGTATGAACCTATGAACCTATGAACCTATAAGGTTGAGAGGAATTGCAAGTAGGGGAGAAGAGCAATGGCTTTGTTTTATTGAGGTTTAATATCAGATGTTGAATAGAGATCCAGTTTTCCACTGTATTAAAAGTTTTCTAAGTTAAACTAAGGAGATCTGTAGGGGTAGAGGCTGAGCAAATCAGGGTGGAGTTATCAGCATATTGTATACAGGTTGTGTCTAGGATTACAGTGTGGAGGATATTGATAAAGAGGGAGAAAAGAAGGGGATATAATATGGAGCCTTGAGGGACACCAAGAGTAATGGGGAGAAGGGTGGGGAGTTTGTCCTGGCAAACGACAGCCTGCTGTCTTCCATTAAGATAAGATTGAAACCATTGTATGACATGGTTGTTAGGGATATTTTATTTAGGGTAAATAAGAGTAGCTGGTGGTTAACCATATCAAAGACCTTGGGAAGATAGAGAAACAGAGCAGAAGATAATTTGTTTTTGTTACTGTTGGAATTTATGACATTAGAAAAGGAGAGGAGGGCTGAGGTGGTACTGTGCTGTGGTTTAAATCCATGCTGGGAGTTGGCCAGAAGATTATGTTGAATAAGGTAGTGTAAGAGTTGTTTATGGATACACTTTTCCATAATTTTAGCCAGAGGGGAAAGGATACCTATTGGTCTATATTTTGACAGCTCAATGGAGCTGCCTCCTTTGTGGAGTGGTATGACATCTGATATTTTCCAGATAGAGGGGATAGAGGCTTATATATTCCTCCTCAGGAAAAAAACTTGTGATCTATGGAATAAAATCTATAAACCAAACAGCCTTTCCTTCAGTCTTGGCTTTGTTTCAATCATGCTTAGGGGATTAAATATAATCATAGCTTATATTAGAATTTCTTGGATTCAAACCATTAAAAGTTTAATTTGTCTTCATGGTTTTTTTTTTTTTAGTTACTCACTTTGTAAACGTCATCAATTCTTGTAGCACTTTCTGCTGTTTTTATTTTATTTTCTTGTATAAGTTTTGTAAAATAGAGGACTGGCTGATTGTCTTTCTCTAAGATATTGAAGAAGTCATTACAGAAGAACTTTATAATGCTATAATGTCTATCCACATTACTATGGAAATCTGTATTTATCAGCAAGAAAAGCAAAACTGAATGTTGTTTCATTGCTAACACTTTGTAAAGAAATTTTAAATTTAGGAATCTGGCAAACTATTCTGTGTATCTTGTGAAAACATTGTATTTTACTTTTAATATCAACATCTGTGTAAGATAGTAGTTTATAAATGGGGCATAGACTCTGTTATGGATGTGCTAATTGTTATCCCTACTACTTCACCAGCAAACCACTGCAGTGCATGCCATAAATCACAGCCATTTGATATTAAGTGGAAATCAATGTCTGATAAAGACAAAAAAATGCAACCTGTATGACCCCCAATTTAATATTATCTAGATCATGGTAGTACTTTGTTACCTTTTCCATGAAAATCATGGACAGGACAGACAACATACAGTTATTATGAAGTTTACACACACACACATTGAATGTACTCAGCTTAATGCTAAGAGTGTGACAACACCTTCAATTTTTTAAACAAAGGGACCAGCATGCCCTTCAACTGTATCGATTTTGTTAGACGGTCCAGACTATTGCCCCATATTTTTGTCTATTTCTCATAAAACTGTGGTTTTCTGGCATATCACTGACAAATCTTTGTGGTTGAATTATAAACTAATGGCAGACATTTCAGTTTCAGAGTCCGTGTCCATCAGAAAATTCATGCTAATGCAAAACCTGTTATTCTATCAACTTTCTAAGTTTGAAAAGGTAATATTTAGAAAAGTGATCCTATTTTGGGACTTTGTACCCCCCATTATTTATGGCTTTGTCCAGATTTATTTTTCTAAGAGGTTGAGAGGTATATGCAGACCAGATGACATGCAGAAGTGTCCTGGGACTTTGTTTTGATAAGCTACCATATGCCTTTCCAAGTGCCACCAAATATATACAAACAGTACTGGCAAACTCTATAACCCTCTTTTTCTGTGTAAGGCCAAAGACTTGATATACTCTTCTATAGCCAGATTGAATCTACTTTGCTCCTCCTCAGTCAGCCAGTAAATGAAGTTTTTTTTCTATTACTCATGCATCACTTTTCCTAGAGAGGCTAAGCAGCAGGGCTGCTCTATATCCTGCTCTTGTTCATGGAAATGGGGGCCTCCACTCAAGTTTGGCAATCCAGTGGTACTGCTCACTACTGCCTGCACAACACTGAAACTGCGCACTAGCCACAACATCTGAACAATGTCTTGTGCTTTCAGAATTTCTGGCCAGATCTCATTTAGTCCTCACAGAATTACTAAGACAGAGTTGTTTAATCACTGCAGTGGCCTCATATATAGAGATGGATGCAGCCCCACCAGTTAGAGCTGTTTAATTACTGCAGTGACCTCATATATTAGAGATGGATGCAGCCACACCAGTTAGAGCTGTTTAATCACTCCAGTGCAGTTGCATCATATATAGAGATGGATCCAGCCCCATCAGCTGATTTTAGCAAGGGCAAAGCATGTTTAGCAGGCACTTGAGTTCTTCAAAAAGTGCTGTCTTCACCTCCCAATGCAGTTCCCTATCAATGGCTCTCTATATTCACTCTTGTTAAGAAAAGATAAGGAAATGTTCTGTCTTCACCTTTTGAACTGATGGTTAGAGTGCCAGAAATTATTTAATGCTATTTGAAAGTCATCAGCCTAGGCCATGCAAAACTTCCCCTTAGCCTGAACCTCCTCTTCCTTCCCTGTCAATACCTATAAGTACTTATTAGATAAAAATGAAGTAATATATGAAAGTCTTCCTTCTCTTATTTGATAGCTTTCCTCACTGCTGTTATCTTTAACAAGTCCTAGGGTTTGTGCCTTGACAAATGCCATCCACCTTTCAGCTCAGCTCCTCAATGTCTCCTCTACTATGAAAGTGTTGAACAGTGTCCACTGATAATATCCATTGGTTATCCAACCTCTGGTAGACCAACATCTTAATCCATCCCACTCTTGCTTATCACTTGCTTTGCCCAAGTCCTAAACTTCATATGGTGGCTCCATGCAATTTATTTTGAGATCAGTTTAGATGAGGTCACCTAACCACAAGACACTCATGAGTAAACATCAGGACTTATTTTAGGTAAGGCAATGGTATCCTGTTCTCAGCTGTGTTCTCTGATTCATTAACTGAACCATCATACAGTTCACATGTTGGATTACTGTGTTTCTGGTACTACTATCAGATCAATTTGCCAAGGATCATCCTACCAGAACTCCAGTGATCCAGACAAAGTAATTGTAATGAACAATCAATACACAGACAGTGCTAGTCAAGGGGTGTCAGTACTGTAATTGTCCCCAAAAGCAAGCATGATTACATGTGATATACTGTATGCTCTGAAACATTAGGAATAAAGATTATCCATGAAAGTTAACCATTATCCCATTATTATTTGCATTAATGTTTAAGATTGTTTCTTTTCTCTTAAGAAACAACTTAGACTTCAACGAAAATCCTGTTCTATTTACTGAATATTTAATTTCACATAGATTGCTAATCATTGCTTGGTTTGGTAAACTGCCAACTGGTAACTGAAAACAATATTAGAAGCCTCAGACAAATTTTCAGAGTTAAGGATTTGATTTATTATGTCAGTACACTAATTTCCTCTAAAACATGAGGGCAAGGACATTGTTAAACATAAGAAATGTGCTAATGTTGTAAAGGAATGTACCTATCTAGTGATCAAAATCTCTTTCATGTTCAAAAGGCTGTAGATCATATCTTTCAATTGTCAATAATTTCCCTTGATGTCCAGATTTTTTCCTTATGTTTTTGGTTTGTTCCTCATATTTGTGGTTTTCTGGCTAATCATTGAGGACTGAAGACACAATATAATGGCATACATTTCAGTTTCAGACTTAATACCCTTCAGAATATGCGTACTAATATGAAACACATCATTCTAGCAATTTTCTAAGTTTATGAGAGCAAAATATAAAATATTTTTCTAATGTCAGGCCTTTGTCTCCAACTATTTTTGTTTTTGCCCAGAATTCTTGTATAAAGAGGTTGAGAAGGATGCTATAGATATGAATGTTAAACATTAAAGGCAGAAATGTACTCAACCATTGTCATATGAGGTATAAACTACCATTTTAACAAGAACTAAATTAATTAAAATGCTACTTTTATCCAAGTTTCTTTTATTATCAAGTCCATCCAAAAATTCATTAAGTATCCTGGGAGAATTTAAGCCAGCATAATAGACTACTTATGGAATTCAACTCATCCAAGAATTTACAGGAAAAGAATGATTGTACCTGGGTATGCTGTTTGGTAAACATATGGGATAGCAATCATAATGCCCTTAAAACATTAGAAGACATGCAAGGAACTCTAGTGATGGGAAGGATAGGTTTTGCCTGGGTTTGCAACCAAGATCTTTAGTCCACTAGCATTCAGCCAGTATCAGACAAAAGATTATTTTCTAAATTTCCTAGTTATTTCACAGTTAGGATGAGTTTATAGTGGTGGCATTCTTAGTCCTGAAGTTCGCACTTTTGTAGAAGAGCACCACTGAGATTATGTGCAAATGCAGTAATTTCAGATTATTTGTGATGACTATATGAAGATGAAAGCTTCTACAAAGATATACCTATTTCTGTGAAATGCATAAAGCTGGTGAAGTTAATCTTTAAGTATATGCAAAACAGTATGCGGAAATGTAAATGCTTGTATAATTTTGGAAGTATTTGGGTATTCTGGATGAACACAGCTAAATGAAAGTATGTTAGAAGTTTTGACACAAACCAAGCAATGTGGAGTGCAGCTATTTATATTAACTTTTAAAAAATATAATGGTGTTTTAAATATTTTCTATAGGGGTGCTCGGGTCTATATTACATAATCGAAAACCCATTTCAGTGAACACCACAACACTGACACACATAGCCCGAACCGCAAATATGCCAAACCCTCTAAACCACAAAATTACAAATCTCGAATCGTTATAGTCGGCCAACACCACTACATACGCTACATACTACAAACCCAAACATAATAAATAAAACACATACATACACTAATCAAACCCTACTTCTAACCCTACACTAAACCTTACATACATTACTATCTATGCACTTACCTTAACCCTATGGTCTGTAACTATCGCACACTTACCCTACAGACATATACCCAAACAAAACAAATAATCCACACACATACATTTAACAAAACCCTACTTCTAACAATACACTAAACCTTACATACATTACTTATCTATGCACTTACCTTAACCCGCACCCTAACCCTAAGGTCCGTAACTATCGCACACTTACCTTATTACCTTATGGGGCCAACCATGACACTTTGACATTTCGTGTTTCGCGGTTTTGAACGTTCACCATAACCATAGTTTGCGCTATATGTGTCGGTGTTGTGGTGTTCACTGAAACGGGTTTTCGATCTCGTAATATAGACCCAGATGCTCTTATGTGGACACCCTGATTGGTTCTTTAATAGACTGGAAAGAAAAAAGATAGGATTGGCGAAAAATGGGAGGCATAACAAAGAGGGACACACAGAAAGAAAAAAGCAACAGGGTTGTGCTGGAGGAGGTGAGAGAGGAGGGTTCTGTGTTTTTGCTGGGGGATAGACCCCTGTATTTTTAATATATTTTTACATATAAGAGGTAGTATGGGTAAGACATAGCCTAGAGGGTGTAGAGAGAGGATTAGGGAAGGAGGAACACCCCAATCCACAGGTCCTCAAATGTTTCTACAGACTAATGGTGGTGCAGTGGAGGACCCCACTGTTGAGGTACAGGAGGCCTGTGGTAGTGCAGTACTTGGAACTGACCGGGGCAATCTCAGACAGATATGAGCTATGCATGGCAGAGTAGTCAGTTCAGAATCACCACACCTAATGATGAAAACTACCTCTCCTAGGAGTTGCACTGTTATCACCATGGCCACAACTAGAAGTCAGGGTACAACCAAAATGTGAATGATGCCTGCTGGATGAGCTCTCATCTTGACTATGCCCATGATGATGACCATATGGCCACCATAACCGGGTGTGGTCAGCTCAATCACTGATGGACCAGTGCAACTATTGCCACTATGGGAGAAGGATCTGGCACAGCTATGTCAGGCAACACCTGATGATTTAGTGGATGTCTGCCCATATGGATGCTGAACCTTCCCCAGCAGACATTCCATTGCAGACACTGCATGATCCAGTGTATCATTTATCCTACCCAAGGAGATACCCATACAGTTCAGGCAGTTTCTCATGTCAGAATGCACAATATGCATTTGGTTATAGTTTGGCCTGACCCATCCCATGGTTATTAATTGTATACTACCTCTAAAGAGAATATCTGGGATCATACCATATATAATTTGAGGGGACCCATGCATGGGATAAAGCATTCAGGAGCAGCAAATGTCCATTAGTAGTACAGGAGGCAGTCCTGGGGTAAATTTTCTGTTTTCCATCCACAGATCTAAGTTGAACTTGAAAATGGACTGGGATTAACTTTGTTTTATGTGGATGGGGAGTCTGTTCCACAGTAGTGGTATCCTCTTTGAAACATACCTGTCCTTATGAATCATTCTGCTGATGTTGCAGAAAAGGTTTAGATCCCTAGCACACTTACCTTTCCCACTGTACAACCTATGGCAAGTATATAAACAATGTGTAACAGTACAAATCATGGTGTTAGATTCTACAGAAACTTCAGTCCACTGCTAGGAAAAATAAAGCATCTTTCATTGCCTAGATCATACAGGTCCTGGTGGAACATGCCTTTTCCCTCCACGATGGCCCTATACAAACATTGCGTGGCACCTACCAAAACACCAACATCAGAGGGATTGTGCACAGCAGGCCTCTGCTAAGAGCCTTTACCAATACCCCTGTATGGTAATTCACCCTCCTGATGGCCATGGAGAGACTCTGTCAGCTGTGCAGCTGGAATAGTTACAGTACCTTGATCAACTGTGTCACTCTCAACCTGTCCTATCTGTACTGGTTATGTATAGGGCACACTAACTGTATCCAAAATATGGAAATGGTATGTAGAGCTACAAACACAGTGTCAGACTGACTCTCTGCATCTCCAGACTATGGGCTGGATTCATGATGGCTTGCACGGAGTCTAAGAGTAGAGTAAGACTCTATGCAGCCATCATGTCCGACGAGCGATCCAGGAACAGCCTGCAGGGGTGTGCAAGAGAGATCCTAACACATCTCTTACATGGACAGGGCCGGGACATGCAAATTACCTCAATTGCAGCTGAAAGGCATGCAAATGAGGTAGATTTTAGATTGAAGAAACCCAAACCTGTCCGAGTAAGAGTAGTGTTATCTGCAGAAATGTACTCAGTTGACAACTGAGTCCCGTTCTGCAAATAGCAAAACGGAGCCGTGACAGCTCAAAATAAAGGTTGCATCCAGTAGAGGAAGCATGCCAGTGGCCAAATATATGGCCATTGGCAATGTTTCCTGATGCAAAATGAAAAAAAAATGAATTTATTTTTTTTGTCTGATTTCCGATGTTTAAGCATAGCGCAGCGCTGCACTAAAGGGCTGTGCTCTAAAAAACAGAAAACTAATAATAAAAATCCACAAATGTGGATTTTATGTGAATTTGTAATGTACAATGCAAGGCAATGGCAGGCTGAAGACAACATGGCTACCGAGTAGGGGTTGCTAAGGGGGGAACCCAGTCTAAGAGATGTAACCAAGCTTACTAGCCAATCCTATGCAGATGAGGGTAAGGATAGTGAATCCCAAGTGTAAATAGCAAATGAGCATAGTCAGTGGAGTGTAAGAGTATGATAAGGAGAGTAAAAGAGTAGGATAAAGGTGACATCGTGAGGGGGGTATCTATGAAAGAAACTAATCTCATTGGAGCAGAGTGGCATGTGTTAGCTGTCAGTTACTCATCACTGGAAGAGGTGTGTCAGTAGGTATCCTAGCTAAAGTCAAGAAATAGAAGGTGTACACTGTGTCCGCCCCCCTGAGGGAATGGAAAGGGAAAAGGAAGCACAACAAACAGTAGGAAGTTAACCAGGGAGAGTCAGCAGAGCTAGCAGGTGGAAATAATCAGAATCAGGCAATCACACAGGCAGTACACAAACCCATCCCAGCCCAGGACTTAAAACTCTGAAAACAACAGCCCATTATGTTTTTGTCAAGAGACACTGCAACACTGGAGTTAACTAAGAGAAGTGAAAACTTAAAAAGCTTAACTGACAAAAAAAATGTTAGTGGCTGCAGTTGCAAGCAGTGTCTACTGTTATTAATGTCAGTATTCATTGTGTAATACCCCACCTCTATACATGACGGCAATACTTTCTAGAGGGAGTGAGACTGACACAGCTAACATACATTGCACAATCATGAACTTGCATAGAACATATTTAAGAGCTATGGTGTCTGCCCCACTCAGATATGCTAGTGTTTGTAGTGCCCTGATACTGTGTGTGGTTTGTAAAGTGCCTCTGTAACATTATTGTTTGCTAGAATGACTGCTTCTCTTATCACTGTCATGTAATGCAATTCCACAACACTGGCTGTTAAGGATTCACAGAACAGGCTTTGTCTAATGGCCTTTCTATTATTCCTTTACATTCCTTCATTGTAAGAAATGATATATTTATTACAGCATCAAATAATGTTATATCTGCTGTGGCTTAGTAATAATTTATGCAGTCTAGTGTGTCCAAGGTCTGGGGTTCGAGACTAACAGGGGTGTTTTATTTTGCAGATGAGCAGACTACAAGCCTTTTAGCTACAGGTAAAATGTTGAATAAATCAGCTATGGTAGTGGAACTCAGTCAGCAACATTCTGAAAGGTTACACTGGGCATGCTCACACACATAGGCCATGTCAGAGTATAGCAATGGTCCATACCTATCAGGCAGTTACAGGTGCCAACCCAGGAACCACACACTATCCAGCAATCTGGCCTGTGCACATAGCTATATGACAATAGACACATATACAATATAGTCATACCCTGTCATAATCACATCTTTGCTGCAGATACCTAAGTTGTTCATAGAAAGTGGGGAAATGGAGACGATAAACACCTGCAAAGGGTATCATCAATAAACAGGTGTGAATCCTGAACATTATCATAGGTGCTGAGTCTGATCCTAGGCTATCTGCCCTAGGGCATGTACACACCTAGAGAGAGTGTGTCTGGCATGTGCAACATGTCCAATTTGAATACTGTGCATGTGAAAAGTAGGTCACACAAGATAGCCCATATATGTACAGTCCATTGTGCACCTGTGTAGTCGGGACACAGAAGATATCCCATGGCCAAACATACAATCACCCATACACCTGTCCAGCTGACTCACACAGAGCTATTGGACACCTTCCAACACACATAGCTCATTCCTGCAATTACTACAGACATTACCATGGCCAGTCCGAAGATATCTGCAACCTACAAATGCGGCAGGTGAAAAAGAAACACCCAATAAAGCATATAGTGCGCCGTGTTAATGCCTGTCTCTGTATTATATCATAACATAGTTAGGTAGGGGTTTGAAACCTGTAAATGCTGAATGTATGTGTGTCACATCCTTTGAGAGGAGTAGACTGTAGACACAATGAAGGAGCTACATTCTTCTTTGGAAAGTCTGGTGATGTCAGCATCCTACACATATAGCAGGTGTAGACAGGTGTAGACAAATGTCCAGTAAAGCATATAGCGTGCCGTGCTGTCTTTGTAGTATCATAACATACTTAGGTAGGGGTTTGAAACTTACAAATGCTGTATGTGTGTCTCATCCTTTGAGAGGAGTGGCCTTTTTGTAGACGGAGCTACATTATTCTTTGGTATGTATGTGTGTCACATCCTTTGAGAGGAGTAGACTGTAGACACAATGAAGGAGCTACATTCTTCTTTGGAAAGTCTGGTGATGTCAGCATCCTACACATATAGCAGGTATAGACAAATGTCCAGTAAAGCATATAGCGTCCCGTGTTAATTCCTGTCTTTGTAGTATCATAACATACTTAGGTAGGGGGTTGAAACCTACAAATGCTGTATGTGTATCGCATCCTTTGAGAGGAGTGGCCTTTTTGTAGATGGAGCTACATTCTTCTTTGGAAAGTCTGGTGATGTCAGCATCCTACAAGTATAGCAGGTGGAGACAAATGCCCAGTAAAGCATATAGCACTCTGTGTTAATGCCTGTCTCTGTAGTATCATAACATAATTAGGTAGGGGTTTGAAACCTGCAAATACTCAATGTGTGTGTGGGGGGGGTGTTGTGCATGTGTGCCACATCCTTTGAGAGGAGTGGCCTTTTTGTAGACTGTAGACACAATGAAGGAGTTACATTCTTCTTTGGAAAGTCTGGTGATGTCAGCATCCTACAAGTATAGCAGGTGTAGACAAATGTCCAGTAAAGCATATACCGTGCAGTATTAATGCCTGTCTTTGTAGGATCATAACATACTTTGGTAGGGGTTTGAAACCTGCAAATGCTCAATGTGTGTGTAGGGGGGTGCTGTGTATGTGTGTCACATCCTTTGAGAGGAGTGGCCTTTTTGTAGACTGTAGACACAATGAAGGAGTTACATTCATCTTTGGAAAGTCTGGTGATGTCAGCATCCTACAAGTATAGCAGGTGTAGAAAAATGCCCAGTAAAGCATATCGCGTACCATGTTAATGCATGTCTCTGTAGTATTATAACATCTGTAGATTGGGGTTTGAATCCTGTAAGCGCTGACTGTGTGTGTATGTGTGTGCAATTCTGTTTGAAAGGAGTGGGCTTTTTAAAGACTGGGAAAACACACTAAAGATGTATATTCCTCTTTGGAAAGACTGATGATGTCACCACCCTAGAAATACAGACGGAGAAGGAAAACCACCCAGTAAAGCAAATAGCATGCTGCACTAATGCATCTCTCTCTAGTGTCATAACATACTTAGGTAGGAGCTTGAATCCTGTAAGTGCCAACTCTGTATCACTCTTGGACAATGCGGTGTGGGTTTTGCTTTTACTTTGTTATGACATATTATGATTACAACAGTAAGTGCATTGCACACATCAGGTATCTGCGTGGCAAATATATATATGTGTACATGGTCCCTTAATCAGTACATAGGTGTGAAGCCTGCATACTACATGAATACATTTGTTGCCATTGATAGGTTGTGCCGCTGTTTCTCAGATCGTAGGTCACATATGTATGTATGTGACAGGGCCATCCACTGTCGTGATCCGTGGCCAGGGTCATCTGTGCCACACACACCCATGACAGTTACTTAACAGTAGTGTGAGTGAGGGTATATGCCTGGGGTATATGTCAGACATGTTCATACACAACAACGACTGACAATAATAGTCTTTATAGGTGTACAACCGCCTTGTGGATATGCATCCAGGCCTCTAATGTCTCATGTGACACACCTTGGGACTCCACAATACCTATGGATATGTGGATACCAAGGGACACATGACATAACATGAGGCTGTATGTACACATTGGTACTCAACATACATGTTGAGGGCTACCACCTATGTGGTAGTGACGGGATAGTAAGTATAGTACATGTGGATGACTATGCCATAGTCAGCTTACTGCTATACAGCATGTATCAGATGACAGGCATCTGTCTGTATGATACCCTTGTGTAGGATATGTGTCCCTACAGTGCCCTGATTGGTGCGGTGTGCATGTCCGCACAAACACATTGCACTGGATAAAGCGCTGCTAAACTTTGGGCAACCCTATTTAGCTGGGTAAAGCACTGCTTAAATCTGGAGCCTTTAAAATATATATTTTCTTCAATAATAAATTGGCCATTTCACTGCTTTTTATAATATTTTAATCATATATGTCAGGTATTATTTCATATACTGATTTGGAACATAAAAATAAGAAGGGTACTGGTGGGACTCAAACCATGAATGCCTACTCTTTGGGCTAACACTCTAACATTACACTATTGTTACTTGGCAGAATTTGAATAATTAATTCTTATATGCTATTCGCTGTCACAATTGCTAACTGTGGTTAGGCAATGGGCACAACCGCACACACACGTGCAAATATGGGCAGCCATACCTCTCAACTGTACAGATTTTTCCAGAATGTCCAAATTTTTGCCTGATATTTTTGGTCCATTTTTCATAAAATTGTAGCTTTCTGGCAAATTATTAAAGATTGAAGTTAGAAAATAAGGACAGACATTTAAGTTTTAGACTTCATATCATACAGAACATGCATACTAATGCAAAACCTGTTATTCTATCAACTTTCTAATTTGTAAGAGCAATATTTAAAACATGTCCCTATTTGTACCAGTTCTTTAATGGCTTTGTCCAGATTTCTTATTCTAAGAGGTTGAGAGGTATGGGGCAGCTATATCGTGGATTAAAAAAATAATAATATTTTACATTTTATAACTTTGATTGGGGTTTCCAGTGTCAGGGAGTGTGCTGTTGGGTGCAAGTACATTTGAGCGACCTTGCTCTTGTGTGCTGACATTGTGCTTTGTAACAACTTGCAGGGGCGTGAACATTTAGACTGCTCAGCAGTCAGACACGCCCCTGCTTTCATATTCAGTCTGTGTAAGAGTTACTGATGAGTCAGCGTGCCCTCATGAATATTCATGGCTCGCTGACGTCATACTGTTCAACTGCAGCCTCCGTGTAAGACTTAAGTCTTACACTGAGGATTCGTGAATCCTGCCCTATGTCTGTTCCTCACTACCATCAAAATCAGCGTCTACTGAAACTCTGACATTCTGGGTAGGAGTTCCACAGTGCCAGTGGCAGGCTAATCTGTGATAATAAGTAACTAACAGAACAAAGAGAGAAATAGAAGAAAAATTGATCACACTTAAGATATGTAAACCTGAAGCTAGGCAACAATAGATGCAAATGTAATTAGAAAACAAATTAATGCAGACATAAATCAACTCTCAGTTCACTAATCAAAGAAAAGTCCTTACCATTTGCAAGTGATCATGAAAAATCAGTACCCATTGTGCCTTGACAGATGAAAAGAAGTTGAAAGAGGGGTGATAAGTATTATAATGCAAATGAAACAATAAACAACAACAGTAACTATATCCACATACTAAGAAAGCACTTATACACATTCTTCTCTCCACTTTCCTTCTCTCCCCCTTATGTATCTCTATATCACTCTCTCTACCCCCCACCAATCTCTTTATTTCTTTCTAGATATAAATATATATATATATATATATATATATATATATATATATATATATATATATAAATATATATATATATATATATATATATATATATATATATATATATATATATATAAAGAGTAGTGGAAGCTAGGTTAAGAAGGGAGGAGATGATTAGTGATCAGCAGTATGGTTTCATGCCAGGAAAGACGACTACAGATGCGATGTTTGCTCTGAGAGTGTTAATGGAGAAGTACAGAGAAGGTCAGAAGGAGTTTCATTGTGTCTTTGTGGACTTAGAGAAAGCATATGACAGGGTGCCAAGAGAGGAGTTGTGGTATTGTATGAGGAGGTCAGGAGTGGCAGAGAAGTATGTAAGAGTGGTACAAATTATGTACAAGGGTAGTGTGACAGCGGTGAGATCTGCAGTGGGAGTGACAGATGTGTTTAAGGTGGAGATGGGATTACATCAAAGATCAGCTCTGAGCCCTTTCTTATTTGCACTGGTGATGGACAGGTTGACAGACCAGATCAGACAGGAGTCCCTGTGGACTATGAAGTTTGCAGATGACATTGTGATATGTAGTGAGAGTAGGAAACAGATTGAGGAGACCCTGGAGAGGTAGAGATATGCTCTAGAGAGGAGAGGAATGAAGGTCAGCTGGACTAAGACAGAATATATGTGTGTAAATGAGAGGGAGGATAGAGGAATGGTGAGGATGCAGGGAGTAGAGTTGGCGAAGGTGGATGAGTTTAAATACTTGGCATCAACTGTTCAGAGTAATGGTGAGTGTGGAAGAGAGGTGAAGAAGAGAGTACAGGCAGTGTGGAGTGGGTGGAGAAGAGTGTCAGGAGTGATTTGTGCAGATGAGTACCAGTAAGAGTGAAAGAGAAGGTCTACAAAAGGGTAGTGAGACCAGCTATGTTATATGGGTTAGAGACAGTGGCATTGACAAAAAGGCAGGAGTCAGAGCTGGATGTGGCAGAGTTAAAGATGTTAAGATTTGCACTGGTGTGGCGAGGGTAGACAGAATTAGGAATAAGTATATTAGGGGGTCAGCCCAGGTTGGACAGTTTGGAGACAAAGCCAGAGAGGTGAGATTGCATTGGTTTGGACATGTGCTCAGGAGGGATGCTGGGTATATTGGGAAAAGGATGCTAAGGATGAAGCTGCCAGGTAAGAGGAAAAGAGGAAGGCCTAAGATAAGGTTTATGGATGTGGTTAGAGAGGACATGCAGGTGGTTGGTGTGACAGAGCAAGATGCAGGGGACAGGAAGAAATGGAAACAGGTGATCCGCTGTGGCGACCCCTAACCGGGAAAAGCTGAAAGAAGAAGAAGATATCTATGATAGTTATTAATATGGTATATCTGGAACTTCACCAGTAAACAATGTTTAGTCATCCACCGCCTTAGCACCTATGTAAACCACTACTCTGGAAACCTCCAATGAGCAGTCCAGATACTTTACAGTGTACAGGAACTCTTCCATCTCAGTCAGTAATGGTTCAGTAGCAGGACAACCACCAGTAGCCCACAATTCCCATGCTATAGGAGGCAGTCTGTTTTTGGCTTTTGTGATCATGTCACTGGTCCAATGTCTGATATGACCATAATCATGGCCTTGGCCACCCATGGTGTAGATATCATCAACCACCTGTAGCTAGATACAGTCACAGAATACTATTTGGCTTTGACTATCTTTAAGATATGTAATCCATGTTGATGGACTGGCTGGACTATAACCGCATTCTCAGCATCTGAGAATGGTGGTTAATGAGGGCCAGTTTTCTTGGAAGCCATATCCCTGTATAGGATGAAAAATAAAACAAACAAATATATGTGTCAGAAAATTAAGCTAAGTGACTGGCCATAAAAGAAACATGAATGTATGCAGGCATCATGAAGAAAAATTACATGTATGCTTCTTTAGGGCTACACACAGGTAATGGGCAGCTATAACCCTCCCCCCACAAAAGCACTGACAAAACTCTCAAAAATGCATAAGGACATAATTGAGAGCAGCATTAACAACAATGTATTGCTTAAAATATAGGAAGGAATATGTTTACAATTTGGAATAACCTTCAGTTGATGTCAGGCATATATCACAGGCTTAACACATTTGTTGGAGTACATGTAACATTGAAATTGTTATTACTCATATAATAATGTTTATGACATGTATTTACATTTTCATAGAAATGTTTCTATAAAGGCAGGTAACATTACCTGATTTTACTTGAAAAAATAAATGCTGTACATGCTATAACAACACCAATGGACAAACTGCAGACAGCGCTCAATGCTTATGTGAAATGTAAGCCATCATTAATATTTAAAATTTATTTTGAAATAAACATTGCCTACCTTCACAGAATCTGTATGAAAGTACCCAAATTGCAATTACAACAGTGAAAAAGCAGTATCAAAGTCTCTGGATCCAATCACTCTCCTCTACTATGATGCAAGGACCTTACCAACATGATGAGCTTATGTAGTGGTGCAGATTCAATGCTGTGAGCACTGTGAATAGAGAAATCAGATGGCAATTAATTATTGTTCATGAATCAAGTAATATACACTATGTGCTGGGCAGGTAAACATGGTTTGAGGAACTACACAATGTTATGCAAATCCTCTAGCAGTACAATAACAAGCTTTGATTAGTGTTGCTTGCTAAGGGCTTGTAAATGTGAATGATTAGTCTTACTGCAGGAATAATTAAGTGTATCACTTTCCTGCCACTTTGAAGCACACTTACTGGGGGTTGTTAGGAAGAACAGAGTTACCAGAAAGTCACAGATTACACTGAATTAGGAGATAACCTTCATAATAGTTTTATTAATATATGCTTATAACCCAACTGTGCCAAAAGTTGTCTGTAATTCATATGAAGTATATAACAGTTAAATATGCAAATACATATCAAAATAAATCCAAATGACATTGCATTAATTTCAGAAAAACATAGAAAATAGAATGATGCTCAGAAAAGAAAAGATAAGAAAACAACTGCAGTATTGAAAACATTTGTTATTATGGTGACAGGAATTATTAACAGCTGTTGGAAATCTTCCATTCAGCTACACATCTACTGGGAAATAACAAAGGACAACTGTGAGAAAAGGCTTATCTTAGACATTAAATGTAAAGTGATACAATGTCACATCTTGAGCACATATAATCAACTTTCTCTTCTTCATAAATATATATGTGTCTGTGAAAATAATCCCAAATATGTCATGAATGCTATGCTTTCAAGGTTCAAATCTAGTTAGGCTGCTGTTTATATGAAAGTAGTGATGATTAATGTGCATATTTTCATGTTAATAGACAACAAAGTGAAGAAAACATCACAAAGACACAGTTTAAAATAACCCCTTTTTGCCTTCATCCTTTGCAAGTCACTTGGCATTGCACACTGTCAGCTGTCAGGAGCACTGAATGATGGTTCACTTCCCAATGTAAAAACTCAAATTTTAATTTGGAATCCATCAGTAGGACAAATCAGCCTGGTGCCTTTGCACTGCTGTCAGTATTCTGGACAGTACTGAGTGAAGAAAATGCAAGTGTCAGCTATCAATTTCTGTGGCACAAGATGTAATTGCAGCAAATTTGGAGAAAAAGCACAGGTAATACAGCATTCAAATTTAATTTACAGATAATTATACTGAGGGAATCAGAATATGTATTGTCACACAATTTTCTTTAGCAATGTAACTTTACATACAAATAATTACAAATATAAATGTGGCAACACAAATTTCATTAATGATTGCTACATAACTTAAAATATAATGTGTGCAAATTGTTAAGTATAGCAATGATGATAGTGAATGTAAAATGCACTTGCATATTTATAAAGTGCAAACTGTGTATTTAAAATTAGCATGACTTATCACATATAATAAACTATATGTGTATGATGACATGTAAACTATTACTCATATCATGCAACTCCATGCATATGAAATGTATTTACAACCAGAAAGACTTTCTTTTACATAGAACTCCATTTAAATTAGTAGGTAAAGTAATACACATGCAGACATCTCTTAAGTGCAACTCCATTCAGTTTGAAATTTGTATACCTCAACTTGCAATTTAAAAAAGTAAGTTTTCCAGTGGCCTTGACAGTTAATAAGTACCATTTACCATTTAATCCTTCTTTTTTCTCATTGGTTCAATTCCCTGGTGGTATTAGACAAACTTTGTATTGTGTATGTCCTAACAAACTATTATATCCCATTTCATAACATGTTACCTCTAAATGAAAATGTTTATAACAAATATCATATAGCATTTCATTATTTAAACAATGGAACATGTGTCAATAGGGTAAGCATCATGCATGGCCAACTTTCACTGCCATATTTCACACCTTCATTGTTTTTTGAAGAATTCATTCCTAATGTGACTGCCAAGCCATTTTGTGCTTTCAATTGTGCAAATGCAGCTAACAAGGCTATGCATCTTTGCCATGCAGGCTGTTACACATGCTATCTGAACTGGGAGCCAATTCAGACACATAGTTCTAGGTGTAGTTCAGTAGACATGGCAGGCAAAGGTGAGGATGGTGCACTATTTAGAGTTCAAAGGTGGTATGAAGAGATGTCCAGGATTGTTGTGGCATTCCTCATCAAGACGCACACTTCTACAGGTGCGCTACACTGTGTTTCATGTACAAGACTGAAGTTTGGAATAACTTAGTTAAGGCTCTCTCCAATACAACTGGCATTCCTCACTTTGGGGGAAATTTTGGCAGCATTACAGTGACTTGGAGAGGCAGAAACAGGACACCTTGAGCTGATGGGAGGATGACTTTAAGCCTGCAAACATCCCTCAATTGTGCAAGTATAGTAAACCATCACCAATCGATGATATAGTATGCATTTGCCAGTCAATACATTTATTCATTATGCTTCCATTTCTTGTCTTTTTATCTTCTGTGTAACTGTTGAGACTATTTTCTTTAACAAAGAAATGCATCAGGAGATATTGGCTTACCTCAGAGAAGCAAGATGTAAGTACACATCAGGCATGAGTGCAAGCCAGATCACTTTTTAAGGCAGCAGTCTAAATGAGCTTGAGTAGGCATACCTAACCTTTATATCAAACATACATGCCTACTCCAATAGCTCTTGATGATTGCATTAGGTAATGAATGCATCAGATTAGCTGTGCAAGCTTACCTTCTACCTGACCTATTCTATAGCTCTCAGATCTTAACCAACTTACAGTCCTCACTTCTTTCTAAACTGGCAATCATGTACAATAAACTTGCAAGATTTGTAGCCAATCTACCTCCTAAATCACACCACTGTCATGCTTGTCTAACATTCAGTTGGTTAGAGTTTCCTAACCAACTCTTATCCTCTCAACTTCTCATGATCCATTCTATCCTTTCATGCCCTCTGCCTGCCCTAACTTATCCCCTCTTTCACCCTATATAATCCCCCTTGGTCTCTCAGAAGTTCAGATAAATGTATCATACAGATATACAAACCAAATAAATCTATTGGCCAAAATCTCTATAGCTATGTTCCTGCTCTTGCTTGAAATAAGCTCCCCTTATACCTCAGAGTCATTCCTCAAGTCCATGACTTTAAGAAAGCTCTAAAAAATTACTTGTATAGTACCTGGATTTGTCACTGTAATCATCCTTCTTGAATTTCTTCCCTAAATTCTTATACACCGTGGATAATTCACTTTTATTCTTTTCCCCCTTTTTCTACCTGTTATTTGGTTTCTATCCTAATTTATCTTATTTGTTCTATATTGTATTTTTGCAAGTCTTCTTCTTTTTTTTTATGTATAGCTTGTGTATATCTTTCTTTATGTATTTATATTGTTTTACTTTTTGTGGAGCTTTTCTCCCCAGTCCTCGACTGAAAAAGGGCAGTAGCTCATTTGGACTATTCCAGTTAACAAATGTCAAATAAATAAATAAATAAATCCCCAGCTGCAGAAATGAGTTTTTATTATGGGATGATATGTATAAATCATTTTCTGCAATATTAAATGACATTAAAAATTCAATTTTTGTAACTGGATTTATTAACTTGGAAAATAATATATCCAATATGCCATAGTCAAATAACCATTTCCATTTTAGTTATAATAGCACTGACTGATTGATTTTATGACAGATTAATGCCTTCTCACCAAACCTTGAGGTGGAAAAGGTGAATATATTTATGGGTAATAGTTGCTCATGTACTGAACTGTGACCTGACATTGATCTTATTTTCTCTGTTTGTCTCTCCCAACCTTATCTCTTTTTATTTTCTTTTTTTTTTTTTTGGATGACAATCAGCACAGGGAGCCAGATTGACCACTGGGTTTCAGTCAGCCATACCTCCACAGGTGACTGCAGTGGCACTACCATAGACAGCATAGGCACCCAGCACATCTGGGTTGGAACCTGTCAGCATTGCATCCACATTTCCTGCTCTACCTGCTCCACCTGCATCAAGTAGGTCTGCTCTGGCTGCTGGTGTAGTGGTACCCACCAGGAGTAGTACTGGAGGTAGCAACTGTGTCCCCCATCAGAAGCTGACAGGGCTCATGGAGGTCATCATGGAGAGGGACCTGTGGGCCCAAACTGCTAGAGTTGAAAAGGTCTTGCATTAGATTGCAAAACTGATGTCACGTCTAACACTGACCCAGGGAAATGAGACAGGAAACAATGATGACAGTTCTGAGGTTGAGGACTAGATTCTCACTGTGCTCAGGCTGGATGCAGATGTATCTCTGATGTGTCCTACTTATCCCTAATCATGGAGTCCCCAGCCTTTTGTGTCTATCACCATCCCTATCTTGTATGCCCTGTATCTCTGCACCTGTTACCTAACCTACTGAACTAACCATTTTATTCCTAAGCACCTTCCCCAACAGTATTCTTTACAAAAATAGGAAAAAAATGGGCCCTTGTCCCACAAAAAAGTGTCCCATACATAGCTCTCCACTCTGCCTATGTGCCTTCTTAACACACTTAATTTGGTCCAGTTGGCTATACAAAATTATTCTGTTGTTATCTCCCATATCTGGTGTGGTGGCTCTTCAAATTCACCATATTCGGTTTACAAATCTCCATTTATATTGTGAAGAATTATATAACTATTGTGCTCTCCCACTACCATCTTACAAAATCTTTTATTATTTCCCATGTGTTCTCCTCCTCATTTTTCACACATTTGAACTGGGCAAAAAATAGTTTCACACAAAATACACATGGCCATAAATGACCAGTACAAAATGCTTCACTTTTTGTACTCATCATTTGCATGGAGCTTGGCAATGTGCACCAGTTATGAGTAACAATGAATGACATTTCACATCCTATGGTAAAAACTGATGAGTTTTCATCATTTCTCACTGTAGTCTGGTTATCTTCATGCAAATGTTAAACCCACTCCTCCAAACCGATACAGCTGCTTTCTGTTTTACCTGCTTCATTTTATCTGTTTTAAGAAATGTGCTTGGCCTGGTGTTTGTGTTCTGTGTGGCAGACAGACACTTAAATTACCTAGGCTGCACATTTCACATGTATTTTTTTCAATTGATTATTTTTTTTCAGTGATACTTAAATACACAGATAATATCTATGGCTTTGTCTTTTCTAATAAGACTCAAGACCTGGAAAAACTACAAGTGCTGTTGGTGACTCCCAGCTGGTTATTTTTCCTACCTACCATCACATTCCTTGATCTGCTTTTTAAATTTGGAGATTTTAAGCTGCCCACCCTTACTGTAATTTGAGCTTTAAAAGCTCTTCCATTTTTGCACTGCTGTTTATATCTTGAATGATTTATTTGTCTATCCTTATGCTTATTTTGAAAAAAAGTGTATTTTGCCTTTCATTGTCTGTTTTACTGATTTATTTGCTCTGACTTCATTATTTAGCTAACTGTGGAATAAAGTACAGTACTTTTACAGTCTAGCAAGCCCTTTTCTGTGTTTTACATCATGAGAACAGAATATTTTCCATTTAGTGGCAGTGAGCTGTAGACTGGTCTGTATAGGATGGGGAAACACACTAGAGATTCCTACATGCATTTGTTTTATAGGCTGGAGGCCTTATTAATCAGCTTACCTTGTTTTAGTGCCTTTATAAATTCTACACATTTGAGTAGCTCTTAGCTCATTTCTACTAAGCAAAGTATGTTTATTGAATAACCACACTTTTATAAGCTGTTTAAAGTACATGTATGTTATCTTGAATTACTTATTGCCGTTACATAGATTTAAGTTTGTTTGTGGTAGCATTTCACTCTGGACACTCTTTTATTGTGCTTTGATTAGGAGTGCTGGGATTATTCATCTAGTGGCAGTAGGTGTTTACCTGGTCTATCAGAGTTTGAAAGCACACAAAAGGGCTCTATGTGTAGTTGTTTTATTGGCCAAAGGGCTCAGTTGTCAGTTTTCCGTATTTCCTGTGCTGGTATAAATTCAGCACATTTCTATTGAACCACTCATTGTGTTACTATCCTAACATATGGAAATATTGCTTATTTTCTTTATACTGTGAAAGTTTACTGTGCTATTTATTGTATGTTTTGAACGTCTTTAAAATTTAAGGTTGCATTTTCAAACTGCTGTAAGGGCTGCTGTTCTGCATTGAAATACAATGTATCTAGTATTTCTTAGTTAGTATTAGGCATCTGTTTGAGGTTCCAGTCATTCTACATTAAGATGGTCAAAGTCTGCCCTCTTGTGGCAGGAGAGGACTGACTTTACCTATATGAGCTTGGAATTGCTGGTGAAATGCTCATTGTGTGCTTACATGATTGGTCTTAGGGCATAGTTAGTGTAAAACTTGCTTTTTTCTGATCATGTATATGCCCCACATTTGCAAGAAGTTGATTGTCATGTAGCAGCAGTTACTGGTGCCTTGTATACATGCAATAACCGGAAGTTGAAATTTCCCTATAAAAACTACTTCAGAACCTTACCTCACTCCTGCATTACTCACTGGGCAACTAGTTTATGAGGTGAACAGCATTTATGCATTTAATAAGAACTATTTAGGTCCATCTTACATTACTGTAGCACCCAAGACTATTGCTGCTCAGAGAATATCTGGTTTGGGCACTGGGCAGCATTACTGATTAGGTTAGCTACAAATTGCACCAAGTGAGCATCCTTCCCTCATCTGGTTATAAACACCTTTCACTCCTATCCCTTGCAAGTACACATTAGGACTTGCAACTATGGATGGGCACTCTCCTGCTACCTCTGCATGCAGCTTAGTAGACATGGGCATCCTGAGGCAATGTAACAATTGCCTTATGTATGCTGGCAACCACTTAATTCTCAATCAGATGAATACAATATGTGAGAGCTGTAGTTACACATTGACACTGGAGGATAGACTGTCACATACAGACACAAAAAGCAGCAAACAGGGTGAAAGTAACTCACACACATCACTCATTGCACCCACAAAGAAACACAGCCATAGACCTACATACACAGAGGTGCTCACATGTAACTTACCCAAACCTGGAAGGCTTATCAGGTGCAGTCCTCAGAAACTCTGTATGCACACAAACAAGACAATTCCCATTATAACCCACAAAGCCACATCTCATTGTGTCTCAGCTACCAAGCCCATAAGGTGAAACACTCCACAATCGAATATTCTGATGTCCCTCTTACCAGCCTGGATAAGGGAAAGGTTATAGTTAGTTGCCTGTCAGGGCTCAGGACTTAACAGATCACTCAAGCACTCAGGTCACTCACCCATAAGTACCAGTATGACTCAGTCACAGTCCATGTGGATGTGAATGACCTCAGATGTACTGCCTTGGATATATGAAGAGAGAGTGATGATTAAGCTCTAAGAATATGTGTCACAAGGCAGGTATGAGCCTAGCATTGAGAGGAATTCTACCATCTCCAAGGATGATGTCACAATAGCAGCAAAAAATTATCAACTTTAGCAATAGGCTTGGCTACTGGTATCATTGCAAAGGGGTCCAATACTTTTCAGCCTCGGAGGACATGGTTGACAGGCCACTATGTTTTGCTAGAGATGGTCTTCACCTGTCACATCTGGGCTTTTGGATATTGACCAAAACATTACCAACCCCTACAGAGCCTATTTAGGCATTGTCAAACAGACAAACCTTTGAACATAACAAAAGTCACTCAGGGCAAGCTAAATGTGTTACTGCTCAGTGTTAGGAGTCCCAACAAGAAACTGCACTCCCTGGAAGCTCTCCTCACCTTGGAGAATGCTGACATCTGTGCAGTTACTGAAACATAGTTCACAGCTACTGAAATCATTCTGGCAGTGCATGGCTCTAATGCCTTTCATATATTTCAGCCACCCAGTGAACATGAAAGAGCAAAAGGCAGAGGTGTATCTATTTACATAAAGGATAAGCACACCTCAAGGCTGGTCAAATAATATGGCATGTGTGAGCTACTCCATGCCCAACTAACCATGGGAAAATCCATTACCATATTCTTAGCTACAGATCCCCCAACAATGAACCAGAAAACTCATACATCATACAAGATGTCACTAGAATTACACACCATCCAGCCCAATACCATCCTCATGGGTGATTTTAACTACCCCTCTATTAATTGGGAGACATGCATGACCACTAACATGCAGGCCCAAAGATGTCATGACTTTGTAAATTCAAATGCCCTGTATCAGCTATTCTTCACACCCACTAGGGGAAAAAATATCCTAAATCTGGTACTCACAGATATGGGATAGTGGTGCATCCCCCCTAGTGTGATTTTCTCACTGTTGCAGTCAGATTTCAAAGAGGTCTCCCTAGAAATAAAGGTAAAACTAGTACCCCCACCTAACCCCCAAAATTTTAAGAACCTTTTAAGGTAAATTAACACCTATTAAGGGCTGGCATAACTTCTTTCCAAACTCTTCTAAATCCAGAAAACAAAGAAACGTATGCAGAGGTGTACATAAAATCCCTTTACAACCATATAAACAACTGTACAGATACTTCAGTACTAGACCAAAATAAAAAACAACAAAAAACCGCTGCGAGCCCCCAAAGAGGAACGTATCCAATAAATGAAGTGAAACTGGTTAAAATTAGTGTATTTAATGGTCCTTGTAACACAACCACAAATGTTAACGCTTCAAAACAAACAAAATGCGTTTTCGTAGAAACTTCCTCAGACAATGCAAAAACCAAGTGAGAGTCTTTTGAGCTGTTATAAATGCAATTCAAATAACACTTGTATCACCTCATTGGTTAACCCTTGATTGAATGATTAATTAATCAGCAAGAACATTTCATTAAAAGGTATAGCTTCAGTATAAAGCAGTGTAAAAATATATTTGTCTCTGTACAATGTTTGTATACTAAATACATCAAATGTATAACATCAAGTATAAAATCAAGTATAAACAACATAATAAATTCATATATACATAACAATTGTGTGAATACAATAGAAATTTTAAAATATTAAAAATATATATATTTCTGTACATTGTATATCGTGTATGCACTTGAATTCTAATATCAAACATAAATAATTAATTAATATGATAGTTTAATAAAATCACAAACCCATAAAAATGTGTATATTAGTTGATAATTTGTAATTCATAATTTGTAATTTTATAGTTTTGCCTGTCTAAGTTTTAGTACTGGTTTAATAGAGATGGTATCATTTAGTCCAGGGGGGGTTGTGGCATCCAAAAAGATTTGCCAGAAAAGTTCCCGGTATTCTAACCGGGCTTCCCACATACCCCCTCTGGTATCTTTGTCAACAATCTCTAATACAAAAAATAGGTAAATAGCTTCTGGACAAGTAATTTTGTGACGAAATAGTGCATTGGTATGGTTTTGTTTACTTATTTCATAACAATGCTCATAAATACGTGCTTTCAATTTCCTTCGGTCTTTCCAACGTAGAAAGACCCACATATTTTACATGAAGCAAGATATACTAGTCCAGTTGTATGACAATTAGCAAAACCATTACTGTGTAATGTTTTGTTTCTACTAGTCAGTTCTAAGTTGCATCCATTGAATACATAACAACACTGGGAACAGAACCCACATTTGAAAGTACCTAACCTTGCACGACCTTTATTTCTGGTTTTATTCTCAAAAATGTTTTTGAAATTTGAGTCCCTTCTGTATGTAAAATCTAATGGAATATTCCGTAAAGGTTCTAAGTCAGTGAATTCAAGAAATTTGGTCTATTCCCTAGTTATCACCTGCCTAATAACATCAGAATCACCATTGTAATCCAATACATAAGTATCTTGTCTGTGGTTAGAATTATTTGCTGGAGTACCAATAGTATTAGAAATAGTTTGCCCCAAAATGGGAAGAAATCTGTCTAATCTGCCTTTTTGAACTTCGTCTTTCAATGCTTTTAACAGTGGTAAAGGATAACCTCTATTAGCAAACATCCTACATACGTTTTCACTTTCCAATAAGAAGTCATTGTCTTCAAATGTCATCCGACTAATTCTCACAAGTTGCCCTTTTACCAGATTTTTCTTTTGGAAAAAAGGATGCCTACTGTGAAAATGCAGATAGGAGTTGGAGAATGTCGGTTTTCTGTAAACTCTTGATGAAAATCTACCATCAACTTTGGAAATGTTAACATCTAGATAATTAAATGTGTCTTGGTTCACTTCGTAAGTGAAATCCAAAAAATTGGTAGTATTTTTAATGTATGACAAAAATTCCAAAAATTTTTCTTCTCCTGCTATCCAAAATATACAAATATCATCTAAAAAGCGCTTGTATAGAATCCAACAATCCTGGTACTTGCTGTTCAAAACAAAGGTGTGTTCCCACCAGGACATAACAATCTTGGCATAAGTTGGGGCACAACGAGCCCCCATTGCCACACCACGGTTTTGTTTGTAAAATTCTCCCTGGTGAAACATAAAGTTGTTTTTCAAAATGGTTTCCATCAAGGCAAGAATGGTAATAAAGTCATTGTGTCTAAATGTACCAAAAGTAACCATATATTCCTCCAACCATAGTAAACCAGTGTCATGTGGTATGCTTCCAAATAAATCAATGACATCAAGTGTAATAAACAAAATGTTGTCTCTATACAATTCTGGTTTTAAAATTCTCAAGAAGTCCCAGGAGTCCTTCAGTGTTGACACACCCGAAGCTGAAAGATCTTTCAACTTGTGGTCCACAAATTTAGCTAAGGGAGAAATAATAGCTCCTTCTGATGCCACAATAAGCCTGAGAGGTGGATCGGTGATATTTTTATGTACCTTGGGAATCCCAAACATCGAAGGCACTCTCGGTGTTTTGTTGAATAAGTAGTTGAAATTCTCCAAGGAAATAGATCCTTCTAATAACAAGTCATTGAGCAAATATTGAATTTTGGAATAAGCTATATGAACTTCATTGAGTGAAACTAAAACATATTTGTCTGTATTGCTTAATTCTTCCTTCATCTTGGATTCATATAATAGAGCATCCATAAGGACAGTGCCCCCACCCTTGTCAGGTTGCATGATTCTAATGGAATGATTGTTAGTTAATTCTTTCAGTAAATCTAATTCCTCAGTATTAAGGTTCCTAAAGACCTTATGTTTTGTTATTTGTTTCCTGATCTCCCTCTCTAAAATGTTCTCAAGATTTGAACCTAAAAATTCCTGATCTCCCTCTCTAAAATGTTCTCAAGATTTGAACCTAAAAATTCCTGTCATAGTACTTTTTTCTTTCAACGTTTACTGTTGAAAGTGAAAGAAAAAAGTACTATGACATTTTTACATATGTTGATAGGAATTGTTGTACTAATATTAACCGTAAGCAGGGCAAACTGGACAGGGATCATAAAGAGTACAATGAAGGGACAGCATATCCCAAACCTAGAAATTATTACAAAAACTCTTCACCTCAACATTATGATTTTGATACTACTCATAACATAGATGACCAATATGAGCCTAATAATCATGAAAATGTGGAAGATTTTTTTGAGTCAGATATCCCTTTAGACCCAATCCAGGCCCCCCTACCACGACGCTCCAAGAGAATTCGCAACCAACCCTATGTTCAATACAATTACAACAGCCATGGGAGACAGAGAGAAGGGAGGGGATGGAATTAGATGATACATCTAACAACAATATTTCATTTTTAGGTTCAGTTTGTACCTACCAAGGTTACAATATTTTCAACTATAGTTCAATTGATGTGAATATTAATCACTTCAACTTATTTTCGAAAGGATTCAAATACATCCCTTCTAGAAAAGCTAATTTGTCCAGAACTATTATTGACCTTAAGATGTTTATTAGAAAGAAAAATCTTACACTCATGTTCAACAACACTGTTAATGTATCACCTTCTAATACTCTCCTAAAGAAACCCAGTACATTCAATCCACCCTTACACCCCCAGCTCAAAAATCTTGAGAACATTTTAGAGAGGGAGATCAGGAAACAAATAACAAAACATAAGGTCTTTAAGAACCTTAATACTGAGGAATTAGATTTACTGAAAGAATTAACTAACAATCATTCCATTAGAATCATGCAACCTGACAAGGGTGGGGGCACTGTCCTTATGGATGCTCTATTATATGAATCCAAGATGAAGGAAGAATTAAGCAATACAGACAAATATGTTTTAGTTTCACTCAATGAAGTTCATATAGCTTATTCCAAAATTCAGTATTTGCTCAATGACTTGTTATTAGAAGGATCTATTTCCTTGGAGAATTTCAACTACTTATTCAACAAAACACCGAGAGTGCCTTCGGTGTTTGGGATTCCCAAGGTACATAAAAATGTCACCGATCCACCTCTCAGGCTTATTGTGGCATCAGAAGGAGCTATTATTTCTGCCTTAGCTAAATTTGTGGACCACAAGTTGAAAGATCTTTCAGCTTCGGGTGTGTCAACACTGAAGGACTCCTGGGACTTCTTGAGAATTTTAAAACCAGAATTGTATAGAGACAACATTTTGTTTATTACACTTGATGTCATTGATTTATTTGGAAGCATACCACATGACACTGGTTTACTATGGTTGGAGAAATATATGGTTACTTTTGGTACATTTAGACACAATGACTTTATTACCATTCTTGCCTTGATGGAAACCATTTTGAAAAACAACTTTATGTTTCACCAGGGAGAATTTTACAAACAAAACTGCGGTGTGGCAATGGGGGCTCATTGTGCCCCAACTTATGCCAACATTGTTATGTCCTGGTGGGAACACACCTTTGTTTTGAACAGCAAGTACCAGGATTGTTGGATTCTATACAAGCGCTTTTTAGATGATATTTGTATATTTTGGATAGCAGGAGAAGAAAAATTTTTGGAATTTTTGTCATACATTAAAAATACTACCAATTTTTTGGATTTCACTTACGAAGTGAACCAAGACACATTTAATTATCTAGATGTTAACATTTCCAAAGTTGATGGTAGATTTTCATCAAGAGTTTACAGAAAACCGACATCCTCCAACTCCTATCTGCATTTTCACAGTAGGCATCCTTTTTTCCAAAAGAAAAATCTGGTAAAAGGGCAACTTGTGAGAATTAGTCGGATGACATCGGAAGACAATGACTTCTTATTGGAAAGTGAAAACATATGTAGGATGTTTGCTAATAGAGGTTATCCTTTACCACTGTTAAAAGCATTGAAAGAGGAAGTTCAAAAAGGCAGATTAGACAGATTTCTTCCCATTTTGGGGCAAACTATTTCTAATACTATTGGTACTCCAGCAAATAATTCTAACCACAGACAAGATACTTATGTATTGGATTACAATGGTGATTCTGATGTTATTAGGCAGGTGATAACTAGGGAATGGACCAAATTTCTTGAATTCACTGACTTAGAACCTTACGGAATATTCCATTAGATTTTACATACAGAAGGGACTCAAATTTCAAAAACATTTTTGAGAATAAAACCAGAAATAAAGGTCGCAAGGTTAGGTACTTTCAAATGTGGGTTCTGTTCCCAGTGTTGTTATGTATTCAATGGATGCAACTTAGAACTGACTAGTAGAAACAAAACATTACACAGTAATGGTTTTGCTAATTGTCATACAACTGGACTAGTATATCTTGCTTCATGTAAAATATGTGGGTCTTTCTACGTTGGAAAGACCGAAAGGAAATTGAAAGCACGTATTTATGAGCATTGTTATGAAATAAGTAAACAAAACCATACCAATGCACTATTTCGTCACAAAATTACTTGTCCAGAAGCTATTTACCTATTTTTTGTATTAGAGATTGTTGACAAAGATACCAGAGGGGGTATGTGGGAAGCCCGGTTAGAATACCGGGAACTTTTCTGGCAAATCTTTTTGGATGCCACAACCCCCCCTAGACTAAATGATACCATCTCTATTAAACCAGTACTAAAACTTAGACAGGCAAAACTATAAAATTACAAATTATGAATTACAAATTATCAACTAATATACACATTTTTATGGGTTTGTGATTTTATTAAACTATCATATTAATTAATTATTTATGTTTGATATTAGAATTCAAGTGCATACACAATATACAATGTACAGAAATATATATATTTTAATATTTTTAATATTTCTATTGTATTCACACAATTGTTATGTATATATGAATTTATTATGTTGTTTATACTTGATTTTATACTTGATGTTATACATTTGATGTATTTAGTATACAAACATTGTACAGAGACAAATATATTTTACACTGCTTTATACTGAAGCTATACCTTTTAATGAAATGTTCTTGCTGATTAATTAATCATTCAATCAAGGGTTAACCAATGAGGTGATACAAGTGTTATTTGAATTGCATTTATAACAGCTCAAAAGACTCTCACTTGGTTTTTGCATTGTCTGAGGAAGTTTCTACGAAAACGCATTTTGTTTGTTTTGAAGCGTTAACATTTGTGGTTGTGTTACAAGGACCATTAAATACACTAATTTTAACCAGTTTCACTTCATTTATTGGATACGTTCCTCTTTGGGGGCTCGCAGCGGTTTTTTGTTGTTTTTGGTTTCTGGTTTCTACTGCTGGCATCAATTTTGGATTACTAGACCAAAATAAACCCAGGTCAAGCCACAAAAGCAAGCCACCCTAACTGACCCCTGATATTAATAGGTTGTACAACAAAAGAAAGAAAATACTATTGAGAAGTAAGAAGGAATTTGCACAACAGAACAAAGAGTCAGTCATTAGTCTAAATAAGCTAATCAGGAAACTAATTAAGTCTCTGAAAGCTGGCTTTGAGGTACAAATAGCCTCCAAAGCTAAGAATAACCATAAGACATTCTTCAGTTATGTCCACAATCTTAAGGGCAACACCCAACAATGTGCAGAATTAGTTTTAGATGGCATCACATTTACTCAGCTGAAAGATATAACAAATCTGCTGGCAAATAAATTCAGCTCATATTTCACCTCCCCATCACACCCAGTTTTCCACCAAGAAATTTCCTCCATCACTCCACCATCAATTATCACAAAAAGAACAGGTTGTCACTGCACTCTCTAAAGCTAAAAACATGACTTCACTGGGCCTGGCAATATACCAGGTTGACTTTTAAAAAGCTTAAATCATGACTTATCAAGCCCATTAGTATATATATTTAACTACAGCCTCTGGACTGGCTTTGTCTTGATAAAGTGGAGGAAAGTGGCAGTCATCCCTCTGCATAAAGGAGGACAATCTACTGGCCTAGTAAACTGCATAACCATAAATTTAACTAGTCTTATATGTAAGGTCATAGGTTCATAGGTAGGTTCTAGGCTATTGGCCCTAGGGTCTATATAAGCCTTGCCAAAAAGGGACCCTGTCTTTTGCCACCTAAGAAAAAGGAGGTTTTTGGATGATTGTTGGATGGTATGGAGATCGGATGTGGACTATCTGTTGGAATTTGTTGGCTATCTCAAAGAAAACAAATGGGGTCTACAATTTACAATGAATCATAGTTTGGAAAAAATTACATATCTTAATGTTCTAGTTACCAGAAATGCCGATCATACTTTACGAACTGAGGTATTTCGCAAATATCCACAGTACAATTCCCTTCTCCATGCATCCAGCTATCATCCACCTCACATAGCTAGGAATATTCCCAAGTCACAATTCATAAGAATGAGATGAATTTGCTCAGGGGAATCCACTTATGAATACTTTAGGAAAGATCTTACTAGGAGATTTCGTGAAACAAGCTACAAAATGGGACATGTCCTGACTGTCAGTAATTGGGCTTCCACATTAAATAGAGGCGACCTTTTGAAATATAAAGAAAAACAAGTAACTAATAACTCTGATATCAGGTTGGTTACCTCATATGGAAGGAACACAGAATCACTTATGAATAGTGTACAAAGGCATTGGAACATCTTGTTGGCTGATCATAACTTACCTCAATTTCTTCAGGAGAAATGCTGATTTTCTTTTCGTAGAGGCAGAAATCTGGGCTCCCACTCAAGTCACTATAAGCGAGGACCCAGACGTTCGGGTCACACTGGTGCACAAACAAATTTATTGGGGAATACTCTTATTGGTTGTTCTCCCTGTGGTCATTGCAGTCATCGCAATAGAATTATAAAATCTAAACAGTTTATGAGTCAGAATTCAGGAAATGTTTTTGATGTCACATTTTTTGCTAACTGCAGTAGCGATTGGATAATTTATTTGGCTACATGCAGTTGCTCAGCATTTTATGTGGGTCAGACTTCGAGACCACTGAGAATAAGAGTATCTGAACACATTAGTGACATGAGGATAAGGAAGCCCACTAGTGCACTATACAAACACTCCTTAGTACATTCTACAGTTACTTTTAGATTTATGGTAATAGATAAAATTGAGGACAACAGATTAATTAAAGCAGGTTGGCACAATTTTCTTGATGCCAAAGAAAAGAAGTGAATAATTAAATTGGGTGGACATTTTCCATCGGTTCTCAATGAGCATTTATAATTTGACCAATCAGTTTGTCTTTTGTGGTTGATGTCATGCATAAAAGGGAATTTGTTTTTTGCATTTTTTAACACCGAGGAAGGCTATGTAACTATATTAACCGAAACTGGTCTGTTTTTTCCTTTTTTTTCTGCTGACATGTAATAAATACTGGATTTGTTCAGCGTCACAGTTTGCTGGCTTACTTTGCTGTTCCTCATAAATAATGACATAGGAAACCTACAAACACTGGACCATACCTCCCAACCATCCCGTATTACTCGGTTTTTACCGAGTTTTGGGGTCCAAATAATGGGGTGCCATGATTCCCGAGTGGCACCCCTTCATTTCCGATTTTTTTCTTTTTTTTAATTATGTTTTTCCCTTTTGAGCCAACGTCATCACTTGTGATGATGTCAGCTCCATCGGGGCTACCAGCCTGTCGGAATTGAGCTCAAGGGCTCACATTTCTGGCTACCAAGGGTTACTGTTCAAATTATCTGCGAGCGGGAATTCTGGTTGCGGCTCAGCTTCTGCAAGCATGAAGTTGGGAACTCGTCCGTTATCTTCTGGCTGAATGATCCAACCGGGGAGGGTTTGCAAGTGACAAGAAGTGGACCTGGGTACTGCTCTGTCTGATAAAGTAAGTGGAAAACATCAAACATGTTTTATTTTGGCTGTGAGTGGGCAGTCAAGTAAATCTTATTTTGGGCATTCTGTTTCTTCCGTGTAAAAGAGTATTTGCATTTTAGTATAGCTGGTGTTTACAGCGCTGCCAGCCTTGGCTACTTCTGTAGCTCTTGCTTTTTGCAACAGAACTCATGCATAATAGTGTGACAGCGGTTGGCTCCATTCCAGATGGCCCCATTTTTGCATTTAAATGTATAAAGCTGTGTAGTTTTCTTTGTAAGCCGATGCTCACTGGGTTGTTATCAAGTACTGTTCCAAAATCATTAATTTTGAAATAGTTTGTTACAAGCCAGAGGAGCTCTGTAGCACTCAAGTCTTTTCAGCTGAAATCCTTGATTTAGAAGAGGAATGAAACAGACATTCCCAAGATGTATCACGCACCAGCTTGGGAAGCAGTTACTTCTGACAAATACTCTGCACTTTCAAAAGGAGGCTAGTTATTCTTTTTCCAAGTGTGACACTAATCCAACCTTGCAAATGCTGCCATACTGGCATGTGTTTCTGTTAAATAAATTGTTAAAATTAGACTGTAAAAATTATTAGGCTTTTTAAAATGACAGTCAATAACACAGGATGCTTAGGTTTAAACAATGTTTTTTTACTAATGTACATTAGGAGGCAAAAAACTATACAAAACAAGTATAGAGTTTTGACTGGCTTTATACAGGAAATACTTTTAATTATATACCATTTGCAATTAGCTTTTGCCCACCTTACTGACGTGGTCAGTCACAGGGCATTTACATTACTATAGTCTACAATATTTTATTTATAAGAAGATGCTGAGGTAATGCTTTTTAAAAACTTTTCCATGAGAATAACACAGCCTTGCAAGGCACCTGGTTAATTACAGTGTCTTTCTGTAAATGCTGCTTTTTTTAAGGTTTTAGATTAGTTTGCATACAATAGTCAGTTTATTTCTTAATACGTTTCTTTGTCTTTTTGGTAAGCAGCTGCACTCTATTTCTGGTAGTGTTTACAAGGCCATCCTTTTCGGTGGCAGGAAGAAAGATATACATGCATACATATTTATTTTTTTCTAACCTAGCAGATAATAAATGTTGAAAGACATAAGCCTGCTGAGCTGGCTACTGCCAGGGTCAGAGGTTAACCACACTGCAGCTAAGTTTCAAGCAATTACATGCAAGATCATTTCTACTGCCATACTGTTAAATAGAATCAAATGCATTACATATTATACTGTTTCTAAACTTTGCACTACATATATGTTTAAGTACATATTTTTCTAACAGTTTATATATGTTTAAGTACATATTTTTCTAACAGTTTATATATGTTTAAGTACATATTTTTTTAACATTCTATATATGTTTAAGTATATTTTTCTAACATTCTCCCTCCTTTTAATGCTTTTTATTCTATTTAGAAACATAAACAACATTATTTTATTTTCTAGTCTCTTTCTCTTTGGAACTTTTAACTAGGCAAGTCATTTGTTTTATATTTTAGAAAGAATTTTATTTGGTATCAACAGATTTAACTTCAGGTCTTGATACATAGTCTCGGTTACAGATACATCAACGAAATTCCTAACTAATCTTTTTACACAAGGTATCCCGCAACAAACACATGCTCCCAATATGAGCAAAACTACACAAATGGCTATCAAAATATTCATTAGGATTGAACCCCACCCTCCAAAAAGATTTTGGAAAAAGTTCGTCAGTGGGTTTGGGCCTGGTTCCGCCATTGCTGATACTTGCTGAATTACCTCTAGGTGGTCATTGATCTTGTGCTCATTATCTGGGATATACGCACAGCATTTTTTTTTGATAAGCACGCACGTACCACCTCTTGTCGCTAGGGTGAAGTCAAGAGCCATTCGGTTTTGTAGTACAACAGTTCTCATTGCATTTAGTTCATTAGTCACAAGTTCGAGAGCAGAAAAAGTCGCATTGCTCATTACTTTGAGAAGTTTCGACAATTTTTTCAGTTCCCAGATCGATTTGACTGCTTCATAGGCTGGGATTATTCCAGCCCAGGATATAACACTGTCACTCAAGTCCATATGAGTCAATTTTTTTTTATTTTTTACGGATGAATGATCTTTTTAATCAGCTTCGATTTTACCCACTGGATTAGCAGGTTTTTTGACTGAGTTTCCAGTTCTCTGAGCTATATTTCTTACATTCCGTATCTTACCCAGAGGCAATTCTGCAGTATGTCTTATTGCTGGAACCAGATAACCCAAAAAACAACTGCCGGACCAATTCTCAGGTAACCACTTATATGCTTTTTTCCCACAAACAAAATAACAATTTTTTACTTTAGTACTGATGCGGGTTAACTCTGAATGAAACATTTTCCTGTCTATAACAGACAACTGTTTATACAATTTAGGATTTTTCTGTACATCTTTCAATGTTGTTTTCATTAAGCTTAAATACGAATCATAATTCGTGCTACAACTAATACTCTGATTTTTTGCTTTTATATAACACTTATAAGACACAGTTATATTACAATTACTTCAACCAACTTGGAGCATATAATTTTTGTAAAAACAAACAATTCCCTTTTGTGTAACAGGTAAGTACAGTGCCACTTTGTCCTGTGATCTCACAGAACCTGTATTAAAAAGTAGATTCTCCCAAGTCTTATTTATCCCCAAGGGGACAGCGGACATCAAAAGTCCTTCATATGCTGTAGGTATGGCTGTACAAACCCAACAATTTGAAATGTTTATAGTCTTTACATACACACGTTTTATAGCTAGGTACGTGTTAAAGTTTGGATGCCAATCTGTGGCCAGTCCATCACGTTTCGTTATTTTTATCTGTGTAGTTATTTGCAGAAAACCCCCCAGCAAAAGAAAAGTCACCACCAACATGGTTAATAAATGTATGATCAGTAGGACAGTAAACCAATGTCTTTGGGGTTGCTTTGTACTTTTATACACTCTGCCCCTGGTCATTTTGTTTCTGTGATATATCAGCTACAAAATGTTTGTCTAACTGGAAATTCTTTACCGGCTTGCAGTGGGTCAGGTGAACCCAGGACGACCTCTCCGCAATCTTTACTGCAGTAGGCGTTGCCAACAGTACTTGGTACGGACCTTTCCACTTAGGACTTGTCCAGTTTTTTTTCTTGATGACTTTTATCCGCACCCAGGATTTTGGGGCTAGCACTGCGTCCGGCTTCGTCTGTTTTTTATTTGAAAAAGAGTTTAACTGCAAAACAGTCTTATTGATTAACAATCACTTTATATAACTGGCTAATGAGCCATCGACCTCCAGCTCTGCAGGCATAAGAGCTTTTCACTGTGGCACATAATATGCCTTTTCAAATACTACTTCAAAGGGAGTCAAGCCCTTTACATTTGGAACTGTTCTTATGCTTAGCAATGCTAGAGGTAAACAGCAAATCCAATTTTTCTGAGTCTCACTTATCAACTTCCTTAACTTGTTTTTCAAAATCCCATTGTACCTCTCCACCAGTCCTGCTGACTGTGGGTGGTAAGCACAGTGATTTCTCAAGGAAATCCCAAAAAATCTCCCAAGTTGCTGAATTGTCTGATTGACAAAATGTGTCCCATTGTCACTATAGATTCTTTCCGGTATGCCAAATCTAGGAATTATTTCCTTTACTAGGGCCTTTGCCACTGTTGCTGCATCCGGATTCCTGGTTGGAAAAGCTTTTACCCATTTTGAAAACATATTTATGATCACTAAACAGTATTTCTTTCCTTCACATTTACTCAACTCTATGAAGTCCATACAAATAGTATGGAACGGATATGGTGGTGTAGGGAAACTCCCTTGCTTCGGTTTGAATGCTCCCTGTGCATGATGTTTACTGCAAATATGACATGCTGCACAAAATTTTTGTGTGTAGTTCGTAAATCCATATGTCTGGAATATTTTGTTAACTAACTGTACCATCCCCCCTGTTGAGACATGGCTCTGCCCATGGCTCAACAAAGCCGCATACTTAAATAAATTAGATGGTAATATCGGCTTTTTTTTTTGGAAATGTACAAACCGTCTTTAAGGATTGCTCCTCGTCTTACCCACTTTTGTTTTTCTGCTTTTGTAGTTAATATTTGCATTGTTTTTAACATTTCTAAATTTAAAATCTCAGAGGGTTGTAATTTTTTATTCAAAAGTAAAGTTTTTGAGTCTGAGGCTGCTTGCTTTGCAGCTGCATCAGCTCATGCATTACCTTTTGAAATCTTATCCTGTTGCTTTGTATGAGCTGCACATTTACAAATAGCTACTTTAGTAGGTAACTGAATGGAATCTAATAAATTTAAGATTAGTTGCGCATGATTAATCGGTTTACCAGTGGATGTTATCATTCCCCTATTTTTTTACTGTTGCGCAAAAACATGCACTGTGGAGAAAGCATACTGACTATTAGTATATATGTTCACACATCTGTCTTTTGCTAGAGTGCAAGCTCGTGTTAAAGCTATTAATTTTGCTGCTTGAGCAGACAAGTTAGGCTGCAGGGGTTGGGCTTTTACAATCCCAACATCAGTAACTACTGCATAACCTACTAGGTTCTTTCCTGTAGGATCCTTCCTACATGATCCGTCCACATAAAATGTCACCTTTGCATTAGCTAAGGGTATATCAGTAAGATCCTGTCTGGGTAAAGTTATTTGCTCCATTTCCTGTAGGCAACTATGTGGTGTGCCATTCACAGGAGTTGGGAGTAACGTTGATGGATTTAATGTCGTACAACGTTTAATTACCATATGAGGTTGACTTAGCAGTATGGTCATACAAGAAAGATGTCTAGCCGGAGACAAAAATGCAATTTTTTCTTGCAGTAAAATTATTGCAACTGCATGAGGCACCCTCAAAGTGAGAGGGTGGAATAATACCATTGAGGCCGAAGCCTGTACTGCCATGGCAGCTGTAACAACTGCCTGTACACAATGTGGCAACGACCGTGCCACTGGGTCCAACTGTGATGAATAGTAAGCTATGGGGCGTTGCTTACTTTCATGCTGTTGCGTCAAGACTGACGTCATATATTCCTGCTTACAATCCACAGTCTGAAAAAATCTCTTATGGTAATTTGGGAGCCCCAAAACTAACGATGAAGCTATCAATCGTTTTAGCCTGCAGAAGGCTGCTTCTGCCACTGGAGTCCAATGTAATATATTTTGTGCTGCCATAGGTGTTTTAAATATTAAATCAGCCAATGGAGCCGACTCCAAAGCATAGTTTGGTATCCAACTTCGACAAAAATTAGTTGTCCCCAGGAAGGACATTATTTTTTTTTTGGTAGTTGGCTTAGGTGCTTGTAAAATTGCTGCCTTTTTATTTTCATTTAATGTTTTACCCCCCTTGGATATCACATATCCCAGGTACTTGACCTGTGTTTTCCAAAGTTGCAATTTATGCTTGTTTACTTTATGTCCCTGTTCTGCTAAAAACCTCAATAATGCTATTGTATTTTCCCTACATTGCTGCTGGGTAGGGGCCGTAAGCAGGATGTCATTTACATAAAGTAGAACTTGACTGCCCCCTGGTGGAGTAAATCCCGCCAGGTTGCTAGCCATCTCCTGTGCGAATATTGTTGGACTTTTACAGTATTCCTGTGATAGTCGAGTATAGGTGTATTTGTTACCCTGAAATGTAAAAGCAAACCAATACTGACTATTTGGATGTATAGGTATTGAAAAGAAAGCATTGCTTATATTTACCACGGTAAAATACTTTTGTTGTGGCTTTAAATCATTTAACAAGGTGTGCGGATCTGGCACCGTAGGTGCCCTAGGTATTATTGCATTATTTACAGCTTGTAAATCCTGTACCATCCGCCATTTTCCGTTTAAGATTCTACCAGTACTTCTTTTTTAAGTAATGCTGCTATTATAGGCTTAATTCCCTGCTCTGCATTTTTTCTTAAAGGGTATTGTTTTTTTTGTGGTCTAAATGCTGACTTCGGTGTGATAGTTACTGGACCTGCTGTCCGAATAAGCCCTACATTTGATTTCCCTGTTGACCAAAGAGTGCTTGGTATATTACATGTTAGAAAAATCTATATATGCTGCCTAGAAAAATATATTTACAATGTGTGCTGCTTAGGAAGATGTGTATTTAATCACTCAAACATATATAAGTTGTGTGATCAAATATATAGAGAAATGTGTGCTTTAGTTAGGAATAAATGTACTTAAATCCATAATAAAGAATAAAGGTTATGTAATGCATTTAATTCTGTCTTACTAGAATAATAGTAGAAATAAACCTGCATATTATTGCTTGAAGCACAAGCTGCAGTGTAATCAGAAATTTGACCTTGGCAGCTTGCAGATGCAGTCTGGCTCATGTCTTTCAAGTAAAGATTATTTTGCAAAGTTAGAAAATAATAAATCTGTTCGCATGTGTGTCCTCTTTCCTGCCTCCACCAGGAGAGTAGCCTTGTGCGCACTATCTCTGATAGTGCGCTGGAACAAGAAAGACAAAGGGAGGCATTAAGGAAGACATACATCTATTGTATTTGAACTAATCAGAGAACCTTGAATTGGCTACATCCTCAGGAGGTCATCGTGACTGACCAGCTGCTTGCAAGGCTGCAACATTCTCATGGGAAAAGGACTTTTGAAAACACAAATTCAGCACTTTTATGAATTACTATGATGTAAAGACCCTGTCACTGACCACACCAGTGAGGTGGGCAAAACTGATAATGAAATGTATATAACCAATGTGTTTTGGTCAATAAAGCAGTCAAAATTCTATACAAACTTTGTGTATGGTTTTGCCTCTAATGTACATTAGAGAATAAGATACTCAAGCTCTCCTGCATTATTGTTTGTTATTAATTGACATTGTGTTTGAATAACTCAATGATTTTACAGTCTGACTCTAACGAATTTATTTAACATCTTGGTCCTAATCGTGCGGAATTCCCTTGGTAAGCTACAGGTCAGAATATATAGGTGGTATTGAAGTCTCAGAAGAAGGAAAGACCTCCGACTGAATTGTCGTGCCCAAAGAGGCTGTCCACTTGTCTGATCTGTGGCGAAAGCGGAAAACTGGGTCCTAAAAAGCCTATCAAACATAAGCAGGAGGCTCAGGTAAGCAGAATTCCTCTCTTTGTTTTTGTTTTAGATCGGGGACCAGGTTACACTGTGCTATTGCTAAGGTTTGTGATAGCAGGGAGAGAGGTAGTCGAAGTATTGTATCTTGAGTCATAGATCAGGAAATAAAGCAAAACAAAGTAAACAGTCATTCTAGACACTACTGTGAATACGGGGAATAGAGATACCACGTGGTACAAGAGAAAGGGTTACGTAACAGTTCTGTTGTTTTTTTTTCTCTCTCTCTCTCTCTCTCTCTTCTTTTTCCTCTTTCAGAGACATGGGAAATGAATGCACTAAAGGGTCACGTGACCCGCCCCTAACAGAAGATGCAAAATATATGCAGTTACAGAGAGCAGATAATGTGAGATATTTTGCAACATGGGTTAACAAGTATAACTTTGATGGTAAATTGGATAAAATGTCGTTAGTAAAACTTTTGAGACAGTTAAAATCTGACGAAGGTCAGGCAAAACAACGACAGTTGGGTGTTCCTCAAGCACATAGGTGGATTGAGGAAGCGAACCGAAGGAACAGAAAAATAAAATGCAAAGGCATTATTTTTAGACAAAGAGGATAATAACATAATAGTAGCATCGGTCCCTCCCTACGTCCACGATGCCTTACTCAGAATATGAAGCGGGAGGCGGGCTGACCCCCCGTTACCAGGGACAACAGGGATATTAAGACAACCATTTGTAAGAGAACCTATCGGGACTAGATCCCGAACACGTCAAACACTTATAGATGTCCAACAAGCGGAAATTTATTAGATGAGAGTGAGGAAATCTGTCCATTAATAGAAGTACCAAACCCACAGGCAGGACAGGAGGGCCAGGCCTCAACTCTCTTAGTGTATAGACCATGGACACGGAAGACATCCGAAAGCTACAGAAGGAATTCCCCATCCAAAATTAACTTTGAGAAATTTCTACAGGATTTACAGGGTATGAGATTGAGTTACCACTTAAATGGGGAAGAGGTAGAAAGAGTAGTTAGACAAATTTTAGGTCCAGACTGGCACATGATTTGTGGCACCTGGAATGCCGTGACGCACAACACAGGCCACTCCCACATAGTGACGCAGAACTAGATACTAGATTGAAGGGTCTTACAGACCGCATTACTGAAAAATGGAAACCTAGGGCAGACTGGACTTGCATTAACCAGTGTGTACAACGATAATGAAACTGTGGATGCATACTATGGTAGATTATTAGAATGTTTTAATAACCATAGTGGCATGCCTGTTCCTGAAAATCAAAAGAATGATAGTTCATATGAACAACAATTGAAGAATGCATTTTGAAAGGTTGTATTGCCCTATCAATAGCTTCATCACGAAGCACATGATAGATCACCGAACAAGTAGGCTTCAAGCCTTGTTAGAGTATGCTAGACATGCCGAAAAACATTTTAACAGTAAAAGAAAAAAGCAGGTCTTCACAGCTGAAGGCGGTGCGGAAGTTTTGTAGTACAAGCAGCCAAAAGGGTAAGCAAAATATTCAGGGTAACAAACGCTCTGACAAAAACTCAGAAATTTATGAGAGCAGAAAGAAAAAAGGTGAATGCTTCAATTGCGGTAAAAGGGACATTTGGCAGGGATTGCAGGAGCAAGGCACCTGCGGAAAAAGGATAAGGAAGATGAGGATTGACTATATGACAGTTATGCTGCTCAGCAGTTATCAGAAGAGACTAATGAGCAGGGGATGGTGTAAATACCTTAGAAGAAGCAGATGACATGCAACTGGATGTAGAAGTTGGGGAAAGTGAAGTTTTAGATCTGGCACTACTGAGCTTAGAGCTCTATTTAGCAGACACAAAACCGGAAGTTACACTTCTGGTAGAAGGGAGAAATCAAATTTTGTGTGATTCAGGAGCATCACGAACTTTGATACATCCTTCAAAGTTACGGAACATTCTGAGTCACCTGATTACATATTAGTGAAAGCAGCAAACGGACAGTTGTACAGGGAACCACTTTCCCATGATATAGCAATAACTGATCCAGTCTCGGGCATGACCCAAAGAAGTAAAATAGTACTTTCTGCCAAATGCCCCATGAACCTATTAGGAAGAGATCTTATGCAACTTTTGGCATAGCAGTAGTCCCTACCATGAGCGGTATGGAGGCACAGAGACAAACTGACACCTTTGTAGTAACGGAGGGGAGGCTTATTATTGGTACAGCCAGGATCTGGTTACAACCGGTCCAGGGCAGTAACCAAGGAACTGATGAATGTAGCCACCAGCAAGGTGCCTCCCCGATACTGACCAGCAACATTTATTACATTGTACCCTATATTATTGTAGCACACCAGGACCTGATAAAGAATACGAACAAAAGTTGTTCAGGAATCCTGCAAATAGACTGATATTACGGACCCTATACTGGGACACTGAGGGCAACAGTGTGGTGAGTTGTTCGTTACCTCAGGAGTTTTGGAATTGTACAAATCCAATAAACTACCACGTTAGCCTAACCAAAAACAAGAATGTTAGGTGGGTAGACTTGGGTGACAAAGTGACAGGATGGGAGAGACTAACTGACTCGGAATTATCGGACTTAGGAGTACAGAAACAGAAACTGAACTGGTTAGCATAAGCACCCCAGCTGTACACTTACAACAGAGTGAAGACAGCTGATTGGCGTTCTTGATAGAAGAAGAAGAAAAAGCTTTGAGTGAAATACCAAATGTTCTTTGGTCAACAGGAAAATCAGATATAGGACTTATTCGTACAGCAGGGCCAGTAGTTATTACACCAAAATCAGCCTTTAGACCACGGAAAAGACAATATCCTTTGAGCAAGGATGCAGAACAGGAATCAAACCTATCATAATGGCATTACTTAAGAAAGGAATACTGGTGGAATCTTTAGATTCACCATGTAATACTCCTCTATTTCCTGTGAAAAAAGCAAACGGGAATGGCGGATGGTGCAAGATTTACAAGCTGTAAATGATGCGGTAATACCAAGAGCACCTACGGTGCCAGACCCACATACCTTATTAAATGATTTGAAGCCGCAACAGAAATATTTCACCGTGGTAGATATTAGCAATGCATTTTTCTCAATACCTATCCACCCTGACAGCCAGCATTGGTTTGCATTTACATTTCAGGGCAAAAGGTATACGTACCCGACTACCACAGGGATATAGTGAAAGTCCAACGATATTCGCACAAGAGATGGCTAGCAACCTGGCAGGGTTTTCTCCACCAGGGGGCAGCCAAGTACTACTTTATGTAGATGACATCTTGCTTGCAGCCCCTACCCAGCAACAGTGTAGGGAAGACACAATAGCATTATTGAAATTCTTAGCTGAGCAAGGGCATAAAGTGAATAAACATAAATTGCAACTTTGGAAGAACAGGTTAAATACCTGGGATATGTGATATCCAAAGAAGGCAGAACATTAGATGAAGAACGAAAACAGCTATTTTACAAGCACCTAGACCAACTACCAAGAAGGAAATGATGTCCTTCTTGGGAGCGACTAATTTTGTCGAAGTTGGATACCAATTATGCTTTAGAAACGGCTCCATTGGCTGATTTAATTTTTAAAACACCAATGGCAGCACAAGAAACATTACACTGGACTCGGAAGCAGAGGCAGCCTTTTGCAGACTAAAACAACTGATAGTTTCATCATTAGTTTTAGGGCTTCCAATTACCATAAGAAATTTTTCCAAACTGTAGATTGTGGCGGATATATGACGTCAGTACTGACGCAACAACATGGCGGCAAGCAACGCCCCATAGCTTACTATTCATCGCGGTTAGATCCGTGGCACGATCATTACCACCCCTGCGTACAAGCAGTAGTCGCAGCAGCTATGGCAGTGCAAGCTTCGGCCTCAGTGGTGTTGTTTCATCCTCTCACGTTGAGAGTACCTCATGCAGTTGCGATAATTTTATTGCAAGAAAAAATAGCATTTTTATCCCCTGCCAGACATCTTTCTTGTATGACCATACTATTGTGTCAACCCATATGACAATTGAACGTTGTACAACATTAAATCCATCGACATTACTTCCGATTCCTGTGGATGGCATACCACACAGCTGCCTACAGGAAATGGAACAAATAACCACACCCAGACAAGATCTTACTGATGTACCTTTAGCTGGCGAGAGGTGACATTTTTGTGGATGGGTCCTGTAGACGAGGTCCTACAGGGAAGAACCTAGTGGGCTATGCAGTAGTGACTGATGGAAAATCATAGAAGCACAACCCCTGCAACATAACCTGTCAGCTCAAGCAGCAGAATTGATAGCTTTGACACGTGCTTGCACTCTAGCGAAAGGCAAATGTGTTAACATATATACTGACAGTCAGTACGCTTTCTCTACAGTGCATGTCTTTGCACAACAATGGAAAAACAGGGAATGATAACATCTACTGGCAAGCCGATTAATCATGCACAATTAATTCTGAACCTGTTAGATTCTATTCAGTTACCCACTAGAATAGCTATCTGTAAATGTGCAGCCCATACAAAACAACAAGATAGAATTTCAAAGGAATGCTCGGGCTGATGCAGCTGCGAAAGCTGCCTCAGACCCAGAAACTGTGCTTTTGAATGAAGAACTACAACCTTCTGAGACTCTAGATTTAGAAATGTTAAAAACAATGCAGACATTAGCTACAAAAGCAGAAAAGCAAAAGTGGATAAAATGAGGAGCAATCCTTGAAGAGGGACTGTTCATCGCCAAAGAAAAAGCCCATATTGCCATCTAATTTATTTAGATATGCAGCTTTGTTGAGTCATGGGCAGAGCCATGTCTCAACAGGGGATGGTACAGTTAGTTAACAAAACATTCAAACATATGGATTTACAATTATACACAAAAATTTTGTGCAACATGTCATATTTGTAGCAAACATCATGCACAGGGAGCATTTAAACCAAAGCGAGGGAGTTTTCCAACACCACCCTATCCGTTCCATACTATTTGTATGGATTTCATAGAACTGAACAAATGTGAAGGAAAAACACTGTTTACTAACCCTAGATATGTTTCCCAACTGGGTAGAAGCTTTTCCAACTAGAAATCCGGATGCCGCAACAGTGGCAAAGGCCTAGTGAAAGAAATCATTCCTAGATTTGGCATACCGGAAAGAATTTATAGTGACAATGGGACACATTTTGTTAACCAGACAATACAGCAGCTTGGGAGATTTTTGGGATTTCTTTGAAAAACCATTGTGCTTATCACCCTCAGTCAGCAGGACTGGTGGAGAGGTACAATGGAATCTTGAAAAACAAGTTGAGAAAATTAATGAGTGAGACTCAAAAGACTTGGATTTGCTGTCTGCCTTTAGCACTGCTGAGCATGAGAACTGTTCCAAATGTAAAGGGCTTGACCCCTTTGAAATAGTGTTTGGAAGGGCATATTGTGTGCCACAATGGAAGGCCCTCATGCCTGCAGAGCTGGAGGCCGATGGCTCATTAGCTAGTTATATGAAAAAGTTATTAACAAATAAGACTGTTTTGCAGTTGAACTCTTTTCAGATAAACAAGAAACAAAACCAGAAGCCGTGCTGACCCGGGGTCCTGGATTTGGCTGAAAATCATAAAGAGAAAGAACTGGGCGAGTCCAAGGTGGGAAGGTCCGTACCAGGTACTGTTGGCAACACCCACTGCAGTGAAAATCGCTGAGAGAGCATCTTGGGTTCATTTAACCCATTGCAAACCTGTTAAGAAATTTAGTTTGGACATACCACAGGAACAGGATGGCCAGAGGCAGAATGAATAAAATGTGAAACAACCCAAGAGACACTGGTTCACTGGCCTACTGATCATACACTTAATAACTATGTTTGTAGTAACCTTTTTTGTTGTTATGGTTTTTTTGCATATAACTACAGAAGTGAAATTAATAAAACGTGATGAAGGACTGGCTATAGACTGGCACCCAAACTTTAACACATACCTGGCTATGAAACGAGTTTATGTAGAGACTATGAACGTTTCAAATTGCTGGGTCTGTACTGCAATACCCACAGCATATGGAGGACTTTTGATGTCTGCTGTCCCCTTGGGAATAAATGCAACTTGGGAAAACCTGTTATTTGACACAGGCACTGTGAGATCACAAGACAAAGTGGCATTACATTTGCCTGTTACTCAGAAAGGAATTGTTTGTTTTGTTAAAAATGATACACTCCAGGTTGGTTGGAGTAACTGTAACATAACTGTGTCTTACAAATGTTATATAAAACCTATAGACCAAGGTACTAGTTGCAGCAATTATGATTCATATTTAAGCTTGATGAAAACAACATTGAGAAATGTGCAAAAATCTCCTGAAATATATAGACAATTCTCTGTTATAGATAAGAAAATGTTTCATTCAGGGTTAACCCATCAGTACAAAAGTAGAAAACTGTTATTTTGTTTGTGGGAAAAAGGCCTATAAATGGTTACCTGAGAATTGGTCCGGCAGTTGTTTTTGGGTTATCTGGTTCCAGCCATAAGACATACTGCAGAATTGCCCCTGGGTAAAATCGTAATGTAAGAGATGTAGCTCACCGAGCTGAAAATACAGTCAGAAAACCTACTAATCCAGTGGGTAAGATTGAAGCAAGCTGGAAGGATCATTCGTCTGTGAAGGACAAAGAAAAATTGACCCATATGGACTTGAGTGACAGTGTTATATCCTGGGCTGGAATATTCCCAACCTATGGAGCAGTCAAATCGATTTGGGAATTGAGAAAATTGTCAAAACTTCTCAAGTAATGAGCAATGCGACTTTTTCCGCTCTTGAACTTGTGACTGATGAGATGAATGCAATGAGAACAGTTGTATTACAGAACCGAATGGCTCTCGACTTCACCCTAGCGGCGAGAGGTGGTACGTGCGCGCTTATCAAAGAAGAATGCTGTGCGTACATTCCAGACAACCAGCATGAAATTAATGATCACCTGGAGGTAATACAGCAGGTGTCAGCAATGGCAGAACCAGGCCCAAACCCACTGACGAACTTTTTCCAGAATCTGTTTGGGGGGTGGGGGTCGGTCCTTGCAATTTGTGTGGTACTGCTCATAATTGGAGCATGTGTCTGCTGCGGGATACCCTGTGTGAAAAAATTAGTTAAAGACTTAGTTGATGTATCAGTGACTGAAACTATGTACCAAGATATAGAATTGAATTTGTTGATACCAAGTGAAAGTCTATCTGAAATATAAAACAAATGACTTACTTAGCTGAAAGTCCTTGAAAGGAAAAGGCTAAGAAATGAACTAATACTGTTTATGTTTCACATAGCATTAAATGCATTAAAAGGAGGGAGAATGTTAGAAAAATCTATATATGCTGCCTAGAAAAATATATTTACAATGTGTGCTGCTTAGGAAGATGTGTATTTAATCACTCAAACATATATAAGTTGTGTGATCAAATATATAGAGAAATGTGTGCTTTAGTTAGGAATAAATGTACTTAAATCCATAATAAAGAATAAAGGTTATGTAATGCATTTAATTCTGTCTTACTAGAATAATAGTAGAAATAAACCTGCATATTATTGCTTGAAGCACAAGCTGCAGTGTAATCAGAAATTTGACCTTGGCAGCTTGCAGATGCAGTCTGGCTCATGTCTTTCAAGTAAAGATTATTTTGCAAAGTTAGAAAATAATAAATCTGTTAGCATGTGTGTCCTCTTTCCTGCCTCCACCAGGAGAGTAGCCTTGTCGCACTATCTCTGATAGTGCGCTGGGAAGAAAGACAAAGGGAGGCATTAAGGAAGACATACATCTATTGTATTTGAACTAATCAGAGAACCTTGAATTGGCTACATCCTCAGGAGGTCATCGTGACTGACCAGCTGCTTGCAAGGCTGCAACATTCTCATGGGAAAAGGACTTTTTGAAAACACAAATTCAGCACTTTTTATGAATTACTATGATGTAAAGACCCTGTCACTGACCACACCAGTGAGGTGGGCAAAACTGATAATGAAATGTATATAACCAATGTGTTTTGGTCAATAAAGCAGTCAAAATTCTATACAAACTTTGTGTATGGTTTTTTGCCTCCTAATGTACATTAGAGAATAAGATACTCAAGCTCTCCTGCATTATTGTTTGTTATTAATTGACATTGTGTTTGAATAACTCAATGATTTTTACAGTCTGACTCTAACGAATTTATTTAACATTACACAAAGCTTTTTTTTTTTTTTCTAGTAAGAACATTAATTAGCTGTCCTCACTTTGTTGTAAGTGTACAGCTGGACGTGCTTGCGTTAACCAATTCAGTTTTTGCTTTTGTATTTCTTGTTCTGACAACTCTAAGTCAGTTTGCCTTTTTCATTTTGTCACTTTTTTACCTAGGTCTACCCATTTGGCATTTTTATGTTTGGTTAAACTGACATGCGGTAGCCAGTTGGACTTATACAGTCCCGTGAATTTCTGAGGTAATGAACAACTCACCACACTATTACCCTTAGTATCCCAGTACAGGGTTTGTAATACTAACCTATTTGCAGGATTTTTGAACAATTTTTTTTTATATTCCTTATTAGGTCCTGGTGTACTACAATAGTACAGAGTACAATGTAACAAATGCTGTTGATCGATGTGAAGGGAGGGTACCTTACTGATGGCTACGTTCATCAGTTTTTCGGTCACTGCCCCTGGACCAGTCGTAACTAGGTCCTGACTGTACCAATAGTAGGCTTCACCCTCCGATCGCATTACAAAAGTATCCATTTGTCTTTGTGCCTCCATACCCTTCATGGTAGGAACTACTGCTATGCCAAAAAGCTGCATAAGGTCTCTTTCCAGTAAATTTACTGGACATTTGGCAGAAAGTACTATCTTACTCCTCTGGGTCATACCTGAAACAGGGTCAGTTATTGCTATATCATGGGAAAGTGGTTCCCTGTATAGCTGTCCGTTTGCTGCTTTCACTAATATGTAATCAGGTGATTCAGAGTGTTCCGGTAACTTTGAAGGATGTATCAAAGTCCGCGATGCTCCTGAATCACACAAAAATCTCGCTTTCCTCCCCTCCACCAGAAGTGTAACTTCCGGTTTTGTGTCCGCCAAATAGAGCTCCAAGCTCAATAAGGCTAAATCCAAAACTTCACTTTCCTCATCATCTACTTGCACTTCCTCTATTCCTACTACTGTGTTTACATTTTCTCCCTGCCCATTACTCTCTCCTGATGACTGTTGAACGTTATGACTATCATATAGTCAATTCTCATCACTCCTATCCTTCCCTTCTGTAGTCGTTTTTTTATTCGATCTGCAATCCCTTGCTAAATGTCCCTTTTTCCTGCACTTGAAGCACTCACCTTTTCTCTTTTTTTCCTCAAAAACCTCTGAGTCTCTGTCAGAGCGCTTATTGCTCTGAGCGTTTTTCTTACCCTTTTTACCTGACTGCACTACAAAGACTTTTGCTCCGTCTTCAGCTGTGAAGACCTGCGTCTTCTTTTTTTTTTTACTGCTAAAGTGTCTTTCAGCATGCTTAGCATATTCCAGTAAGGCTTGTAGCCTACTTGTTCGATGATCTATCATATGCTTTGTAATAAAGCTACTGATAGGGGCAATGCAACCTTTTAAAAATGCATTTTTCAATTGTTGTTCATATGAGCTATTATTTTTTTGATTTTCGGGAATAGGCATACCACTATGGTTATTAAAACATTTTAATAATCTACCAAAGTACCCATTCACAGTTTCATTATCCTGTTGTATGCACTGATTAATACAGGTCCAATCTGCTCTAGGTTTCCATTTTTCAGTAATTCGGTCCGTAAGACCCTTTAACCTAGTGTCTAACTCTGCGTCACTATGTAGGAGGGGTTTAAGTTGCGCGTCACGCGCACTCCAGGTGCCACAAACCATGTGCCAGTCTGGGCCTATAATTTGTCTAATAACTTTTTTCCACTTCTTCCCCATTTAAGTGGTAACTCAATTGCATACCTTATAAATCTTGTATAAACTTTTTATGATTAATTTTCGGATGGGGAATTCCCTCTGTAGCCTTCCGGATATTTTCCGGTGTCCATGGTCTATACACTAAGAGGGTTGGGTCCTGGCCTTCCTGTCCTGCCTGAGGGTTCGGTACTTCAATTAATGGACAGATTTTCTCACTCTCTTCTAGTGAATCCCTCACTTGAGTGTCCCTAAGTGTTTTACATGTTTGGGATTTAGTCTCAATAGGTTCTCTTATAAATGGTTGTTTAAATGCCCCTGTTGCCTCAGGATAACGTGGGGGGGGACTGGCCTGTCCTCCCGCTTTATATCCTGGGTAAAGTATTGGTGGTGGCGGAGGGGGAGGGGCTGTCGCTACTACTGTATTATTATCTTCTTTATCTAAGAATAATGCTTTTGCATTTTTAACCTTTTGTTCCTTTCGGTTTACTTCCTCAATCCACCTGTGTGCTTGAGGAATACCCAACTGTCGCTGTTTTTTTGCCTGACCTTCTGCGTCAGATTTTAACTGTTTCAAAAGTTTCACTAACGAAATTTTGTCTAATTTACCATCAAATTCATATTTATTAACCCATTTTGCAAAATATTTCACATTATCTGCTCTCTGCAATTGCATATATTTCGCATCATCCGTCAAAGGCGGATCTCGCGATCTTTTAGTGCACTGATTTCCCATGTCTTAAAAAGACTGTTACGTAACCCTTCTCTTGTACTACGTGGTATCTTCTTTCCTGTATCCACAGTAGTGTCTAGAATGACTGTTTACTTTGCTTTGTTGTTTTCCCTGATCTATGACCAAACGTACAGTACTTCAATACGTTTTCGTCCTGCTATCATAAATCTCAGTAACAGTACAGTGTAACCTGGTCCCTGATCTAAAACAAAGACAAAGAGGGAAACTCTCCTTACCTGAGCCTCCCGTTTATGACTGCACGTCTTTTTCTTGGGATCCAGTTTTCCGCTTTTCAGCCACAGATCAGAAAGTGGACAGCCTCTTTACACACAACAATTCAGTCGGAGGTCTTTTCACTCAAGAAGAACCATTTGTTTTGGCAGCTTCTCCTGTGCAGATTTATTACCACCCATGCACTCTGACCTGCAGCTTACCAAGGGAATTCCGGTCCGAAGGACCAAAATGTCAAATAAATTGTTAAAATCAGACTGTAAAAATTATTAGGCTTTTTAAAATGACAGTCAATAACACAGGATGCTCAGGTTTAAACAATGTTTCTTTACTAATGTACATTAGGAGGCAAAAAACTATACAAAACAAGTATAGAGTTTTGACTGGCTCTATACAGGAAATACCTTCAATTATATACCATTTGCAATCAGCTTTTGCCCACCTTACTGACGTGGTCAGTCACAGGGCATTTACATCACTATAGTCCACAATATTTCATTTATAAGAAGATGCTGAGGTAATGCTTTTTAAAAACTTTCCCATGAGAATAACACAGCCTTGCAAGGCACCTGGTCAATTACAATGTCTTCCTGTAAATGCTGCTTCTTCCAAGGTTTTAGATTAGTTTGCATACAATAGTCAGTTCATCTCTTAATACGTTCCTTTGTCTTTTTGGTAAGCAGCTGCACTCTATCTCTGGTAGTGTTCACAAGGCCATTCTTCTCGGTGGAAGGAAGAAAGATATACATGCATACATATTTATTTCTCTCTAACCCAGCAGATAATAAATGTTGAAAGACATAAGCCTGCTGAGCTGGCTACTGCCAGGGTCAGAGGTTAACCACACTGCAGCTAAGTTTCAAGCAATTACATGCAAGATCATTTCTACTGCCATATTGTTAAATAGAATCAAATGCATTACATATTATACTGTTTCTAAACTTTGCACTACATATATGTTTAAGTACATATTTTTCTAACAGTTTATATATGTTTAAGTACATATTTTTCTAACAGTTTATATATGTTTAAGTACATATTTTTTTAACATTCTATATATGTTTAAGTACATATTTTTCTAACAGTTTCATATGACCGTATCTGAATTTCTTGGCTTACTTATGCCAATTAACAGTATTAGAGAACTTTTATAAATCTGGTACAGTCATACGTTAAGACTGCTGCACACACAAATTGTGCAAACCTTTAATTCAGATGCCCGTAAACGGACCTCAGACTAGTGACACATTGTAATGGTGTTTGTGTAGTGCCAATTATGATGGTGTGCAATTTTAACAAGATTTGAAATGAGTAAGGGGGTGTGACCATCGTTAAAAAGCATTTTTAAAATTACAGAAATCTGTAAATATAGCGCTCAGAATGATGGATGGAGGAAACGTTTGCTTATTTTTTTAAGGAACAGGTGGACATTCAGTACAGGTTTTTTAGGAACAAATGGACGTTCAGTACAGGTGCAAATTTCAATTGAATGCTGCCTTTCTTTGTACCTGTTTTATACAATTAATCAGACAGTCATGTTGTCCACTGATTTTGCTGTCGCACTCATCTATTTGGTCAGCATCTCTCAAGGTTAGCAACTGTGTGAATTAAACTGAATATTGCTTGGTCTTCATGTAGCCAAATGAAAGTCTAAATTATTTTGTTTGTGATTAATGCCTTTGGTTTCTGAGGATCTGTCTAGTGGATCTCCTAGCTTCATTCTTGGGGCATTATTTGTTTAGTATGGCGTGCGCTGTCACAACAGACCCCCTTACTGAAATGATCATTCTAACTGACAAAGCTGTAGTCATTTGAGAGCTACTCCAGAGTTTTATATATTTTGGGATAACTACCCACTCATGCAGAGGCGCTTTGCTTGTTTGTAGTAAAAGGTATTACTATAATTAAAGTAGCCATTTCTATTTGTTTTGCCAGTCTTTAGTAGTGGGTAGGGACATTCATTGTGCTGAGAACAGGGTTAACACTATTCTATAACATGGATAACTCTTGTGGGCATCTGCGGAAAATGTTTACTACAGAAATTATGTAATGTATCATACCATTGCCATGCTTGAGAACTGACAGTGAACTGAAAATATAGAATGAATTTATGGGATTGAGGTTGGTGTGGAGTGGGAATCAGCCTTCAAAAACTGGTTGCTATAAAATTGTCTGTGGGTTTGCACTGAGAAGACTTTTTCTTCCTGGGTCTTCTGTGTAAAGAAAACTTGTATCAGTGAGATTAATAATCATAGTTAATGTAATAGATGAATAAAAAATAAAATAAGTAAATAAAATAAAAAAGCTCCAAAGACCTCAACCTCATTACTACAGTCAACAGAACATGCTGGAGGGACATGTTCATAACACAGAGACTGCTCATGCTCTGAAACTGACTTCCCATACATGTCAAGCAGAGCACCTCACTGGCCTTCTTCAAGAGAAATCTTGATGAGTGGATGGGAAATAGAAAGGTCACCTGGGAATCACTGCAGTAGCTCTACTTGATAGAGGCACTGGGAACTAATGTCGGATGGCATGATGCCAGGGCACTTCTATGGGCTAAGCTTGTAAAGGCTCCAGGGCCATTAACCTAGTACACACCTACGAACCTATAAAATGTCAAATAAATGGTGAACATCTTAGAGAAGGCATGGCTTGATTGTTATTAACTTCTTCTTGAAAACTGTTTAAAACATTTCGATTCTGTTCATGTTACTGAAGTTCTTTCTTGTAGTTGCTTCCATCGAGTCTGAGTCATATACTGCTGCTTTTTGAAGAATTAAAGGTGTCTTTTTGTCCAAGACATATTAAGGTTCAGCTTTGTTATGTTATGTTTATTGTTGCAAGTGAGTGCATATTCATATGCTACAAGCAAAAAGGCCAGGAACATTTGAAAAAACAGAGGTATATTGAGGCAGTAGCAGAAATAACAGCAATATCTACATATCTGTTTGAGGATTTATCAGAGTGCATTTGCATTTTGATGTTAAACAAAGCAGTTATGTCGGTGCCTGCCCTACACAATACAACTTCAAGTTGATTGCACTAATTCTAACATATAATTCAATAGCATACTGAACCGTGAAGACCCAAACAAACCATGTGTGACAGGAGACAGGTAGTTTTAACTGGGAAATATTTTTGTATCACATTTTGCAGCCTCTAAAGTATCTCGGGGGACATCCCTTAACTAAGTGTAGAATTAGAGATCTAGGTAGCATGCATTATAAACTGTAGGCAATACTAAAAGAATTTCAGTAACCGTTACACAGTGGCTTTAGCTGCACTGCCTGTTTGCTTTCATAATAATCCTGTGTACCTTTGGCACTGCTCATGCTGCATCAGTCGCCATAGTTACCTCACTTCCAATTCCCAATGGACAGAGATGTGTACAGCCTTTGGCAGAGAAGTTTTAATGCTAAGTCTATTTTTGTTGTGAGACAGTATTGCTTTGTTTAGCAGATGTATGTTAGTGTCTGTGCATTGATAGTGCTGTAAAATGTAAAAATAAAATCCAAGTAATCATTGTAGAAGGAAAGCAGTATATGCACATTTGTGTTTATGGTAAATGGGATGAAATAGAAAGGTAATGGGACATTGGAATGGCTGCAGGGGAAGTGGGAACATATTTTGGTTGTCTGTTCTTCAATTTGCATTTGAAAGTTGGTATCCCACAATTCCATTGGAGTGGGTTGGGCTACATAATTATATATGCAAATTTTATGTTAATCAGCGTACAGATTTGTACCTATTTTTCATAGGCTTTGTCCAGATTTTTGATGTTTCCAGGTTGAGAGGTATGCACTGGACCCAACCCAATTCAGCTTTGTCAAGGACAGGTTATGCCTACTGTATCTGATGGATTTCTTTGAGAAAGCCACTAAGGCCATAGATCTGGGTAAAACAGTACATACCACCTACTTCAATCTGGTCAAGATATTTGACACAATTCCACATTCAGGTATTGTAAATAAACGTATAAAACTGGGCATAAATCCCATGTCACCAGATGAATAGCCAATTGGCTCACCAACCAGAACACATGGTTAAAGTGGGCAAATCCAGATCCAGCAAGATGCCATTTACTAGTACTGTGCCACATTCAGTGCTGGGACTGCTCCTGTTTGGAATATACTTCTCTGAACTTAAGTCAACGTTAATGTGGAAGGCCTGTGGATGACAAAGTTTGCTGATAACTGCAAGCTGGAGGCAATCACTGAATCCTACAGTGATGTGGATATCCCTCAGGAGGGTCTAGATCAGACAAATCATCAGTGCCAAAACCATGGCCTCCAACTAAATTTAAAAAAAAAAATGCATTATCATACCCTTTGGGAAGTCAAATACCCCTGCAAATTACAACATCAATAACATACCCCTAAGAGTAAACTCAGAAATAAGTGATCTAGGTACACAAATAGATAGTAGCTTGAACTTTGACTGCCATGTATCCACAGTGGTAACAAGGTCCTTCTATGTGGTACAACTTATATGTAAAGGTATGGCAATCAGATTCAAGGAAATTATATTCCCACTGTAGTCATCCCTCATTAATCCAATAATCGAGTGCAATGCACCATTTGGTATGTACTTGTCTAGGCACTTAAAGCAGCTGAAGTGACCTCAGAAGTTCCTCATAAAGAAAATACAGAGTGTAAACAACATGTCCTGTGTGGATAGACTAAAAGCCCTATCCCTTTACTCTGCCTCTAACCAGCTATTAAGGGGTGACCTCTGCCTGACCTCCAAGGCACTCATAAACCCAGCCCTGATGGAGCTGCTATGTATCTGCAAGTCAAACAGCATGAGGGTCACCTGATCTAGGAATCTAAACTTAGTCAATGACTCAAACAAAACATGTTGGAGAGACAGATATGTGTCTGAGATTACACCTTCTTTAGAACAGGTTTCCACTTCACATTAAACAGATCCCTTTCCTGGCCCTCTTCAAATGCAATTTGTATCAATGGATGGGAAATCACACATTCACACCTGGAATAGAGCCTATGACCATTATGGCACTACTTTGAAACATTTACCCTAATGGTTATTAGGCTGCTGAATGTAATGAAGTAAGAGTTCCTATGTGGCTTGTTGTAATAATTTATATGTATGTAAACTACTGTCTTTGCATAGTGTCAAGGATTTAATTGCAGAAGCATGTCAAACTATTACTTAATGCTAGCTTATATTATAATGATGTGTGGAGTACATGCATCTTTATTTCTCTCAAATTGCATTTCATCAACCAAGCATGAAAATAAAAAACAGCATTTTAACAGTAGAGCGTTAAAGCATTTTCAGACACATTACAGCCCCATAATGGTGACTTACTAAAGCAACATTCTCCTGCTTATGTGTTGATCTTGTTTCCTTTCTCCTACCCCTGCTTGCTCCCTGTTGCAAACACATTATTGATCAGAACATGACAGGTTAATTATGAGGAAAAAAACCTGAGTAACACACCATAAGGAGGGTCAGACATGCCCCATAAACAAAACTCTTTGTATGTCTCTCTCTCTCTCTCTCTCTCTCTCTCTCTCTCTCTCTCTCCCCTCCCCCTTCTGCATCATCACTATTTACTCTTACCTATTTATTAGGCTGCTGGATGTAATGTTCACCATATGGAATTTTATGATTGTCATTAAACCTTGGCTTTAGATGACTGTCATTGTTGAAGTGACACCCTGACCCATGTACAAAAATGAGAAATGGGGTTGTGGATGGATGGGTGGATGGACTACTGTGATGTAGCCAAATGCCTACATTATCCCTTGCTTCATTCTAATGTCAATGTCCCTTCAGTTCTGTGATTTAAAATTTGACAACTATGAGTTCCTATATTGTGGGTTTTAATCCAGAAGTATGTCAAGGCCTTATTGATTGTCTTTTGTATGACTATTTTGTATGTAACTGTTGGTTACATATTTTATTAACCCAACATTGCCCTGCTTCTCTGTTAATCTATTTGTTCTCTGTTGTGAGCACTTCACTGTAGAGAGATAACATAGTAATGATGATGACAAACCTAAGTGTAACACAAAGTAAAGATGGCCTAAAATGGCCTGTAAACAGAAATGTTTATTTCTGTCTCCCACTCCCCCTATATTTCTTTCTTTCTTTCTTTCTTTCTTTCTTTCTTTCTTTCTTTCTTTCTTTCTCTCTCTCTCTCTCTCTCTGCCTTGCTAGGTTAATGACCACTAGGGCCCTTACAATCCTAGCCACACACCCCAAAACATTTGTGTCCTGAATATCATCAGGTTTATAAGGGGAGGATGCATGTTAGTAGGCAGGTAACTAAGGATTTGTAGGGGTGATGTTAGTTAGGATAATACTTTTCTTTTTGATGGCTTCAATCCATAATGGACATGGGGGCCAGACTGGGGGTAAATTTACAATTTCCCATCCAATTGTCAAGATTTCATTTGAACAGGGTCAGGGATGAACTTTGTTTTACATAGATGGAAAGACTATTCTATAGCATGTGTATCCTTTGGGACACATATCTGTCTCTCTAGTATGTTCTGTGTATGTCATAAGTAAAGTTCAGATCCCTAAATCTAATGTTTCTGATTATCTAAGTTTTACTCAATATCTGAAAGCCTAGGAAAGACATGTGCAGCCTGTAAAGGTTGCAAAGGGTTAAATGCATGGGTATGTTAGCAGGTTAGTATATGTAACTGTAAAAGTATCCTGAAGTCATGGAAAAGTACTAGGAAGAAACTTTTCACAGTTTCTAGTACCTTAGCCGATGGCCCTGCTTTCCTTGCAGGCACATAGCAGAATGGAAACTTATTCTTTATTAGAACAAAATATAAATAACGAATATGAAATGCATTTTCTACTAACTTTGCATTTTCCTATTACATAGAGGTAGTGGTTTGATAGATGAACTGTACTGTCTTGTTATATTCCTATTGGATGCTAACAGTGGTTTCATAGATAAAATTTATAATCATGATAAGATTTTCTATATATTGTGTGAGAAATCCTTTGTTCGGGGAGACATGACTTGCTGAGTACTGTGTCCTGCACGTGTATTTTTCTACTTTAATAAAAGAGTTATACTTTGTACTGCCAAGAGACTAAAGTGCTTATTTCACAAATTTACTGTAACAGCTGGTGCTGTGTGAATCAGATTTTTCAGACTTTTGGGAGCTCCTTCTGCAGAAAAACACTTTATTCTGTCCTCTGACAGTTTTCTGTCAAGTGTATGTTTCTGAGGAATTAGATCACAACTGCACCTTTTTTTCCACATTGCTTTCTCTCTTGGCAGATTTGCAGATGGTCAAAGGTAAGTCTTCTTTTTCTGCATGCTTGTGGATTCAGTATGTGCGTGGGATATATTTAAATGTTTGTATTAACATTGTAAAATCTTTTACAATGGGAGTGAGTGTGAGATCTTTAAAAAAAAACCTGTGCAAGGGGCGCCTGCCAGGCATATGTATTTTAGATGTTCTAAAGATAGTTGTTTGTACTTAGATAAATGGCATGAATTGACAAAAAATGATGGCAAACTGTTCTTTTCTCCTCCAGGAACATTTGATAGAGATATTTTATTAAATTTACAAAACTAACTTAAAGACAAGGGTAACACAGCCCCTGCTAGCTGCTGGTCAGCTTTTAATTCTTGACAAATAGAATCTAAAGATAGGGAAAAGGAATCTATTGTCTGTAGTTTAAAACATAATACTGCAAAGCTAAAGTCTCAATTGAAGCTGCAAACAAGATTGTCAATCATCTTCAGCATGCAAATTGTAAGGGACAGGAGCATTCTGGACATTATTCTCTTAGAGAACTTCAGAAAATGCAACTTAATCAGGAGGAGTCGTCGGAGGAACACTGTGTATTTAGTTTAGTAAAACCCACTGCACCACCTCCACCATACTGTGAACCTTCTTCTCAGCCAAATTCTACTATCTTGTCTTCTTCCTCACCACCCTCTCAGAAAACCTCTTCTTCCTCAACTACCTCCTCCGCTGCACAGACACACCCTTCCTCGAGCACCACTCCTAAGACATTATCAAAATATTTCTCCCTTCTGTTGACTCCCCCATGTCAAATCATACCCATTCTAAACAATCTAAAAAGTCTACAGCTACCTCCAGTTCTGGTGATAAGCAGACAGGTGATGCAGACTGTTCCCTAATGTATATCAGTTTCCCCAAACTTCATTAACAAAAGATTTTATTTCCTTTCTCTCGATGGAATAAGTTATGCTCACATCATTTTGTTACCCAATTTCCTATCATTATAGACGGGGATGGTTATGTTGGTCCTGACAAATTTAATCCAGAAGGGATGATGATAACTCCTCCTCAGAGGATGAAACTGGTTCTGAAACAACTTCTCCAGATACTCAGCTGCACAATCTGCAACAGGTTCATAATCCTGTGCATGGTAGAGACCTCTTGTTATACTTGTAGTTCATACTTGGTCTGCAGTAAATTTTCAAACTATAGTCAACTCCCTTCCACCTATTCATACTAACCCAGCTACATTTGCAAAGTTTCTTACAGGTCACATTAAATTGCAAAATCCTACATTGGAAGAAATAAAGGCTGTCTTGGAATATGCCCTCTCACCAGCTCTACTCGAATTTGTGACCATGCACAAATACCTGATCCTGTTCCCCAACATACAGATACTCAGGTTTTTAAGAATGCCAAGGAGCGCTTGCAACAACCCATAATATTTGTGTGCCCCAAGTCTCTAATTGGTCTCATATATAAGTGGTCATACAATGGGAAGATGAACCAGTAGTTTCCTACTTACTCTGTATAACTGAGGCGTTTGAAGCCTATTCCAGTTACCCTGAGCCCACTAAAGGGCCAGTAGTGAGTGGTCTCTCAGCTGCTTTTGTAGATGGATCGCTTCCCCTATTCATGACCAGTTGAAAAAAGTCTGTTTAAATTGGCCAAGCCTAGGGCCATGAGCTCGTGACTCAAGTTCACTACTTAGCAGATATCCTACTCATGAGAAAAAGGAGCAGCAGGAGCAATTACGCAGTGCACAGCTGCAAATGTTGAATGTTCTCCCCGTTCAAGATGTAGATATAGAGGAGGAAGGGGGGATGAAACAGACCTAGATTTATTCAAACACAGGCAGTATTCCCTCCACAATTTCCAAATGCCCAGATTCATAATAATCGAACCAGACCCCACAGGATCCCAACTCTAACCTTTGTTTTAACTGTGGCCAAAGTGGCCATTGGAGAGATGATTGTCCTTTTCTGCAGCCAGTAGCACCAACACCACATGTTACTAATCCATTTGAAACCCCTTCTCCTGGTCCGCAGAATACTAGACAATGGCAGCAATCTCCTATATGGACTACCCCATGGCAACCACCAGCATGACACCAAACTGCCTAGGACAGCCATGAACAGGAATTACAGCTATTTCCATTAGCACCGGTTAAGCAAAAAGGCCCTTTCATCAATATCAAAGTTCAAGATATGGATGTTCCCTTTTTGATAGATACTGAGGCTACTAGATCCATGCTAAATGCATCAGCTCCCCAAAACCTTCCTTTATCTACCACTATGGTACATGGGGTAGGGGTATCAGGAGTCCCTTTAGACTACCTGAGACAGTTTCAGTTCCAATTCAACTTGGGCCATTGGCAGCTAAGCATGCCTTTCTTGTGGAGACCTCTGCACCCCTTAATCTGTTAGGAAGAGATCTTCTTTGTAAATTGCAATACATAATATTTCGTACACCAGAGGGAATGTATTTAAATGTGCTTGATAGCTCCCTAGCCATGAAAATGTGTGTTGTCCCACAGCAATTGGGTGAAGATGTCATTGTTTCTTTTCTTACTCAGGTAGAACCTGCTAATGGACTAGATACAGAATTATTAGATTCAGTTCCTAAACAACTATGGACTACACATGAAAAATGAAGTCAGTCTTATTAGAGATGCCACCCCAATTCAAATTACATTAAATTTGAATGAACCCTTACCTACGGTGTCACAATATCCACTTTTTGCAAAGGCAGAAGCTGGAATTCAGCCAGTTATTTCAGCACTGTTACAGCAGGGTATCATTGTACCTACTAGAAGTCCTTGTAACACACCTACCTTGCCTGTAAAGAAAGCAGGCAGGGACACTTATAGATTTGTGCAGGACTTAAGAGCTGTGAATGCTGTGGTAGTACCAGCTTTGTCTGTTGTTTCCACCCAGCAACTATTCTTAGTTCCATTCCTCTTATGGCTACCAACATTTCTGTTATTAATATATCCTCAGCATTCTTTTCTATTCTGATCCATCCAGACAGTGAATGTCTATTCAAATTTACCTATAGAGGGAAGAAATACACTTGGACTCGCTTGCCTCAGGGATATGTCAAATCACCCACATTGTTTTCCAGAGAAATGAAACGGCAATTGGACAAATTGCACATGCTTTGCAAATCCACTTTAGTACAATACGTAGATGGTCTTCTTGTAGCCTCTAATTCTTTTTCTGACTGTCAGACTGATACTGTTTTTCTATTGACTAAGTTAGTTGAACTAGGTTTGAAAGTAAATCAATCAAAACTTCAACTTTGGCAACCTCAGATTCAGTATTTAGGGCATTTAATTTCTGAAAACACATGACATATTTTGCCCTCCTGACTAACTGCCATCCAAACTGCACCGAGGCCAACAACATTGAAACAACTCAGTGGGGTTCTTGTGCTAGCAGGCTACTGTAGGCAGTGTATCTCTAACAAAACTGTTGTTAGAATTGCTCAAGAAGGACACTCCTGAGCCACTTCCCTGGCAACAAAATCATGAACAAGCTTTTATTCAGTTAAAATCTTTTCTTTCAAACCCACCAACCCTAGGATTTCAAGATTATTCTAAAGAATTGTATCTTTTCTGTTGTGAATGTAATAAGGTAGCACTGGGATTATTAGCTCAGAAAAGGAATGATGGTTACAGTCTGATTGCTTGCTATAGTACAGATCTTGATCCAGTAGCAGCCACCCTTCCCTCTTGCCTTAGAGCAGTAGCAGCAGCCGCCCACCTGGTAGACATGGCTTTGTTGCAGTACCACATTCTATTGAGGCTTTATTCTTAAAAACCAAGAAGCAATACTTATCTGTTTCTAAATATGAATTAGCATTGCTTAATAACCATTCTTTACAAATTATTAGCTGCCTTCCTCTAAATCCTGCTTCTCTAATTCCATCTGCTGATGAGGGATGATGCACATGATGGTGTTTTTGTTGTTAACAATGTGCTTCCTCCTAGACCAGATTTGCAGGATACACCACTGCAGAATCCTGACATTATTCTTTTCATCAATGGATCTTGCATACGAAGACAAGATGGACAGTTAATCACTGCTTTCTCTGTTTGTACCATGGATTCAGTTTGTTAACTGGACAGTTGCAGGATAATATCTCAGCCAAAATAGCAGAGTTAGTGGTTCTTACGGAGGCTTGTAAGTTAGCTAAGGGCAAATGTGTTACGATTTATACTGACTCCCGCTATTGTTATGGTGGCATTCATGATTTTGGGGCTTTATGGTGGGAACATGGATGCCTAACTTCTGCTGGGACAATCATAAAAAAATGATGTTTTCATTCAAGAACTGTTAGATGCTTTACTTTTGCCAGGGGAAATTGCTATTATAAAGTGTGCTGCTCATACAGTCTGACTCCTTTGAACTGAGAGGAAATGCTTTTGCAGACAGAGTGGTATGACAAGCTGCCTTGTTAAATCTTGTTCAGGCTTCCTTTTTACAGCCTTTTCAAACTGATGATATATCTGTGTCATTGACTAATGTGTTGCATTTCCAACATCAAGCTAAAGATTCTGAAAGGGTAAGGTGGATTTGTGATGGCTGCTGTTGTTCCCTGGGCTCACTTTGGCACCATCTGGATGAATAGTAGCCCCACAAGTAATTTTACCTCAGTTGGCATGGGTTATCATTTACCATCCCATCTGGTAAAAATGCATTATTAAAACAACTTGTGACTGATTGGTGTGCCCCTTATGCTTCAGAAGTCATTCAGCATCTTATAAATACCTGTAATATACGTCCTTCCTTTAATGTCACTAAATCTGTTACTGTTCCCATGCAATATATCAAGAAACTGTAGGGACCTTTTTGTAGTATCCAGTGGGACTTTACTGAGTTACCACAAAGCTTAAAGTTTAAATATGTATTGGTTATTGCAGATATTTTTTATAGTTGTGTAGAAGCATATCCATGTGTAAAAACTGACGCTGTCAAGGTGGCAAAAAAGTTGGTGTTTGAACTAATACCCCAATTTGGGGGTCCTTGTAATATACAGTCTGACAGATGCACCCATTTTACTAGTCAAGTGGTTCAGCATCTTTATAAAATATTGAATATCAATCTTCAGTTTTACTGTCCACACAGGCCTCAGGCTTCAGGTATGATTGAGCATGTTAATCAGACATTAAAGACTAAATTAACTAAACTATCTGCAGAAACAGGGTTGAAATGGCCAGAAGTTCCGCCTTTAGTGCTGTTTACAATCTGAAGTATAGTTAGTGCACCTAGAAAATTTTCTTCACATGAAATGCTCATGGGAAGGCCCATGAGAATGCCAGTCACACCCCTTCCAGCTAGTTTAGAGTTACAATTAACTGATGATGTGTTGTTTGAATATTGCAAATCTCTTATTTCTGTTCTACAGCACTATCATTCACAGGTACTCTCTGCCCAGATTCAGCCTGATCCAGATACCACACATGACGTCCAACCAGGTGGTTAGGAGTACGTTCGATCTTTCTCCAAAACGCACTCCCTTCAATACCAGTGGAAGGGGCCTTTTCTCATTCGCCTCACCACAGCCACAGCCATTAGACTGGAAGGGTCTTCAACCTGGATCCACGTCTCCCATGTTAAAAAAGCAATCCTGAATGAAGGAAATCAGCCCATTCCATTCAACTCCTATGTTGAGGCCTTGTCGGATGATGAACCAGTCTCTTCTCATACCAGACAAAAAAACAGAGAGTTGGAAGAAAGTTGGGATGACTAATGTTGATAACCCATTGGAGAAGGACATTTCCCTTGAGTCAGGTGATAAAGTGCCACTCACAGGACACAAACAACATCTGCAGCAAATGAGGAATTTATTTGGCATCCAGCAGCAGCAACAACAACAAATTAGTCATCACAAATGTCATCTTTGCCTGGACATCTGTGAGAATCTCTTCTAACCAAGCCCAGCCTGCTGTTCCTGTGTGATTGCTGCCTTCATGGCTATAATCATTATTTTTGTTTTTTTGTTACACTTCTTGATTCCTGCAGAAACTGTAAGTACTGTGCAGCTTTTTTATAAGAGAGTGCACAGATTCATAGCACTTAAGCCAAAACAAACAGTGGTAGAGTGACATCCTTCGTTTAATACATTTAATGCAATTTTGCAGACTTATGCAGTGATTGTCAATGCAAGCAATTGCCGGGTACATGCTGCTATGACAAACACGATAAGCAAAAAAAAAAAAAAAAACTAGAAACAGGTAAAGTAGAGCAGTCCAAAACAAGAACTCAATAAAAAACAAAACCGCTCTATAACACCATGGCAGAAAGTCCACAAAAGGCTCCTTATGGCCTTTTGTGGACTTTCTGCTGTGGTGTTACAGAACAGTTTTGTTTTTTATTATGTGTTGCTTTACCAACTGCACATATTGGTATTCCATACAGAGTATTCCCTTTGAATGTTTCAGAGACTTAACAGGCATTACTACAAAGGTGAGGAATGATAAAAATGAGAACTGAACCTATAGCCCTCCCATTGCAGGATAATTTCAGATTACTTTTTTGTTTGCAGCACAATGGTACCTGAACTGTGGGACATAATAGATGTCATATTACACTGATTAGCAAGCTGTGTAGAAGTGAAGCCAAATATGACTGATGATCCTATTTATGAAATTGTGAATAGTTTTAGCCCATTTAGGTACCCAACAATAAATAATGAAGACTCAAATCCATATGTATATTCATTAGAACAAGGTTATTATTTTGTTTGTAGGAAAAAAAGGCCTACAGATGACCCACAAGCAATTGGAGATGGCAGCTGCTTTGTCAGACTTTTTGTACCAGCTATCCGACACACAACGGATTTGCCCAGTGGAAATATCCAAAATATCTGAGAGACTCAAACTGTAAAAAAAATCCAGTTGGTAAAATTGACGCTTCTTGGATTAACCATCATGATTTAGAAAAAGTAGATTTTCAAAGGACTTTCTCAAATGGATTTTAGTGATGATGTTATTTCTGGGGCTGGTATAGTTCCTGATTATGGAGCCCCAAAAACAATACGGAAGCTACAAAAATTATTTAAGTTGTTAGAAGTACTCAGTAATGAAACTTTTGAATCTGTGAATGTAATCACTCTGGAGCTGAGTGCTATGCATGCTGTAGTGCTGCAGAACAGAATGGTGCTTGACTTTGTGCTTGAGTCAAAATGGGGTATGTGTGCACTCATGCACGAGGAATGCTGTACTTTTATTCCTGATAATGAGCACACCATCCATAGTCATTTGTAAATTATCCAAAAAGTGTTTGAACTGCGTAATACCAAAGAGGCTGGCAGCTCACAGTAGGCATGGCTCACTAATTTATTTTCTGGATGAGGTGGTGGTGTTCTAAAGTTAATTATGCTTATTGCTATTATTATTATTATTATTATTATTATTATTATTATTATTATATTTTTACTTTTATTTTTATACAAAGTTTTGATAACTAAGCTTATTGCATCTCAATTTTCTATTGCATTACAAAATGTACATGTCAATAATTTTGAAAATATGCCATTTAAAAAGTGTACTGATGAAAGTTTTGTGGAAAATGAAAATGAAAAAATCGTTTTTGAAGGATTTGGTAAAATATATGAAAACTTCTTTGGTCTCTGAAAAGTAGTTTCTGCTGTGATGCTTTCTCAGCATCAAAGGGGGATTGTAAAATTTGCAAAGGGTTAAATGCAGGTGTATGATATCAGGTTAGTGTACATGACTGCAAAAGTATCCTGAAGTCATGGAAAAGTACTGGTAAGAAACTTTTCACAGTTTCTAGTACCTTAGCCTGAGGCCATGCTTATCTTGCAGGCATGTAGCAGAACAGACACTTATTCCTTATTAGGACAAAATATCGATAACAAATATGAAATGTATTTTCTAATAACTTGGCATTTTCCTATTGGATATAGGATAGTGGTCTGATAGATGAAATGTACTGTCTTGTCATATTTGCATTGGATGCTAACAGTAGTTTCATAGATAAAATTTATTATCATGATAAGATTTCCTATATATTATGTGAGAAATCCTTTGTTCAGGGAGACATGACTTTCTGAGTACTGCTGCCCACATGTGTGTTTTTCGACTTTAATAAAAGAGTTGTACTTTGAACTGCCAAGAAACTAAAATGTTTATTTAACAAATTTCACAGATCTACAATCTACCAAAATTCATGCCTGGCAGACCAATATGGCTAAAGGATATCTCCTTCAACAACCTAGTCCAAGCTGGTGATATCCATCCTAACCCTGGTCCTACATCCTTTATTAACAACACTCATCCCTTACCCTCTTCCTCCTATCTCAACACCCTAAAGATTTTTACAATTAATGCAGAAAGTTTAAACAACAAAGTACACTAATTTCAAGCTTGGTTAAGCCATAACCAACAAGATATCTTAGCCATCTCCAAAACCTGGCTCAAGCCCTTTATCTCCGACTCTGAGATTCTGCCCCCAGGATTTCATTGTCTCAGAAATGACCAACTAAATAAAAAAGATGGAGGCACTGCCCTAGTTTACTTCAATCTTCTTCCCTTAATTCCCCTCCAAATTCCAATTCCTCAATTCCAGAATACTGAACTAACTGCTGGAATTCTAAAACTAAATAAACATAAAAATATCTGCATCATTGCCCTATATAGCTCACCTGGTAATAATATCTCTACACTCAAAAATATTCTCCTATGGGCCTCTACTGAAATTAACTATGAAACTTATATCCTTGGTGATGTGAATATTGACTGGAATAAAATCAATTGCCCCTCTCTCTCCCTATCTATTAACCTCTATAACTTCACTCAAATAATCCTCTCCATCACCCGACCTAACAAAATAAACCCTCCCAGATCCACTATAGATTGGATCCTAGTCTCAGATCCAAATAAAATAACCAATTCTGGCACAATTCCCGATACCTGTAGCGACCATCTCCCAGCCTTCATGCATCACTCAACTAGTTCCTCCCCACACCAGCATCAATACATTCAAACTCGTAACCTGGGTCTATATTAGAACATTGATGTTTCAAAACTTCGAATGTCCTAATATTGACCCCTATTCAATGAAAGCTGAATACATTGCATATACAAAACAGTGAATTTTTTCCTAGGGAAAAAATTTGCTGCTCCAAAACACATACACACAATGCAAGCACACCAAACAAACAGCAATCCACACACATGCACCTAAAATCTTACACCTAACCCTACACTAAACTATACACACACCACTAACTATCCACTTACCTTAACCCAAACCCTAACCCTAAGGTTTGTCACTATCGCACACTCACCTCACCCGTGCCCTAACCCTAACTCACCTACCCCGCCCTAACCCTCACATCCACACAATCGCACACTTACCTGACCCACGCCCTAACCCTAACTCACCTAACCCGCCTTAACCCTCACGTCCACACAATCGCACACATACCTAACCCATGCCCTAACCCTAACTCACCTAACCTGCCCTAACCCTCACGTCCACACAATCGCACACATACCTAACCCGCACCCTAACCCTAACTAACCTAACCCGCACTCAATCGCACACTTACCTGAACCTGACCCGTAACTTTCCACCACAGCGCTGAAAATACCAAAGCAACAGAAACGGACAACCAAATTCTTTCCCTAGGAAAAAAATTGGTTTTCTGTTGCTTCGATATTTTCAGCTTTCGCTGAATAGGGGTCAATATTAGAACATTCGAAGTTTTGAAACTTCGATGTTCCAATATAGACCCCGTAACCTCAGTAGCTTCAACCCAACTACTTTCTCCAATACTTTCAAACAAATGAACTGGCAAATTCTAAACATCCTTCCTCTTGACAAGGCTATAGAATACTTCAACTCTGTCTTCCTTGATACTTTACTAGTCCCACTAAAAAACAAAAGGATAAAAACTAAAACTGCTCCTTGGCTATCCAAAATGACAAAACAGATTATGCACCACAGAGACAAACTATAGACGCTTTATCAAAACAATAAACTGGCCAGTACCTTGCTCCAATATAAACAGCTCCGCAACCGTGCAAAACGACTAATCACCAAAGACAAATAATCCTACTATATCAAACTTCAGTCCAATAACAATAAAAACCTCAGAAAATTCTGGAACTCAATAAACTCACTCCTCAGTCCAGGCTCCAAGAATAATCCCTGTCCTCACCCAAGTAAATCTGTCCTCGAACTAGGCTCTGAATTTAACTCATTTTTCATAGAAACTATTACTAACCTCACCAAGACATTTCCCAATAATAACCCAACTGTTCTACACTCTCCCCCTTCTAACTCACCTCATCTGTTTGAACTTAAACCCATCTCTACTAACTTTATAAAAAATCTTTTTGTCCAAACTTAAACCTTGCTCCAATGCTCCCGACAAGATGCCCTCTTCCTTCCTAAAATGTGCTGCTGATAGCATTGCTCTCCCAATCAGCATCATTTTCAACCGATCCATAAAAGAATCATATGTCCCCAAACTCTGGCACTCAGCTTATATTCTTCCTCTTCATAAAGAGGCAAAATACCAGCATCTCAAACTTTCACCCCATTGCTTTGCTCTCACCAATCTCAAAAATTGTAGAAAAATGCATCCACCTCCAACTTATGCCTTTCCTGATCCAAAACAATCTTCTCACTCCTACCCAGCATGGCTTCCATCCAGGCCATAGCACAATAACTGCTCTACTCTCTTTCCTAGAAACTGTCAATCAAGCCCGAGATTCAGGACACTTAGTTTCTACTGTTTTACTCGATCTGTCTAAAGCCTTTGATGCTGTTTCTCACAAGCATCTTCTCTGTCATCTCTCAAACCTTAATCTCTCACATAATTTTTTATCCTGGTTCTCCAGCTATCAGACAGATCACAGGCAGTCAAATGGAAAAACTCCATCTCTTCCTTCCTACCTATCCCAACTGGCGTACCACAGGGCTCCATACTTGGTCAATGATTTTTAATATCTTCATCAATAACTTTCACACTGCTATTCCTGATAATAAAATCATTCAATACGCAGACGATTCAACCTTAGTCTGCTCTGCCTCAAACCTCTCTGAATTGCTGACTAAAACCCAAACTGCCTTCTCAAGAACTGAAAAGTGGATGCACCAAAACCACCTCTCTCTCAATGCAAATAAATCAAAGATTCTACTATTCCCTCCCACAAAGACCCTCTTCTACGATAAAAACAACTTCAAAGTCTATAGTCAAACCAACTCACCTATAGAAGTGGTCCCCTCTGCCAAACTACTTGGCATTACTTTAGATGAACACCTCAAGTTTGATATTCATATTAAACAAAATATTAAGAAAACCCACCAAAAGCTAGGTATGCTGTATAGGAATAATCACTTTATCTCCAACTCTACCAGGCAAACTCTGGTCTTGACTTATCTTCTTCCTTCCTTATTATACGGAGCCCCTCTCCTTACCAACCTGTCCTCCTTTAACACCTCTAAACTAGAGAACTGCTACAACAAAATCCCTAAATTTGCCTCTAAATCTAAAAATACCACCCATCACTGTCTAAACCTACAATCCCTGAATTGGCTTGAACTCCCAAACTACCTAGACTATCTCCAACTCACTACTGCACATAGACTCATATTTCACCCAACAAAATGTCCTGCTCTAACTAACATCTAACATCCTTCAGAGCTGTCAGATCTGAAAATCAGAACTTAATTACTATCCATAAACCTAAACGTCCTGCTGGCCAACTTCGCCGATCTTTCTCACTAGGCAAAAAATGGAATTCCCTTCCCTCCACACTAAGAACCATACCAAACTCAGAAAACTTCAAAACCCAACTATTCAAACACCTGTCCACTAAATGGAAATGTACCTGCCTTCACCCAACCTAATCCAAGGGGGTTGTCTGTCTAGTTCCCAAGCTCTACAGTTCTCATAGTTATCTTCCTATGAGCCTATCTAAGCTCTCAACCATTTCTATAGCTTCTCTCTAAGCTCTCAACAACTCCTACAGCTACCCCCTCACAGCCCAACCTTGTAAATATTGTAAATAGCATTCTACTGTTGATGTGTGTATGTAAAGCATATTTACATTTTCTTAAAAGGTTTGTATGTAAACTGTTTTCACACCTAACACATATCTGTTTTCCTCAAATGAAACTGTATGATCCCTACCTTCAAGCTTAATGAATTTGTTAACTATGCATGATGTTGAATGCATTTATGAGTAACTATTCAACATAATATTATCTTTAATATTAACTATCAGTTGTATGTAAATTGTATAATGCATCTTGGAGTTTTTCTCCCCGGGCCTCCACTGAAAATGGGTCAGTTCGGCCCAGTGGACTTCCCCGGTAATCAAACTGCAAATAAATAAATAAATAAAAATTTACCATAACAAGCCCATCCTTAACAAAGCAGCGTGGTCTTTTGACCATGTCCTCCCATGTTGACAGATATTGGATCTCCCTGCAGTGACACCAGAAACTAAGCCAATTATTAAAATCAGTCATTTTATGTTCGTACTGTGGCATTATCCTGTTGAAGGTAGAATGCTGCTCAGCCCAAAGCTCATATCTATCTGAGATACATATTCAGAGAGATCCATTATACCTCCTTTTATATAGTCCAGTGAGGTATGTCTCAGATCATTTACACTCACATAGACTATGACAGAATCATATTGGTACCGTGGGTGCAGTGACTTGAGCACATGTGATATTATGGATCCTAGCTCCAGATAGGCAACTAACCATTATCTTCTCCTGGTCTAATCTGATGAGTAGATCTCATGTGTGTTACAGGATGTAGTCCCCAGTGATAAGAGTATTAGGTAAAGTATATGTTTGCCCTATAGGCTTTGCTCTTGGGGGGCATTGGATGTAGGCTTATGTGTGATATTTGGAATTGCTTTTGGTGTTTGCTTTAGTGATTGCTAAGAAGCAAGTGTTGCCATTAGGTGGCTTTGGAGTTCTTTGAGACTTTGGAAGGTTTCCTTTAATTGCCTCAGCATAAGACAATCTGTGTCTGTGATGAGAGTCATGTGTAAGGGATGTAGTGTGGGTTTTCCTGACAACCTCATTTGAATGTAAGAGTTTTGTCTCCAAGGAAGTTGTGTATTTACATCTCTTGCATACTGTGTTAATTTTTTTAAAAATTAACTGATTGTCTAAAAACATAAAACAATTGCTATTATTTCATTAGGATGCCCAAATCTACCAAGCTGGCCATGAAGACATTTGGAAATTACATATCCATGCTGCCCAATCCTGTAATAGGGTGAGCTGTTTAGGATTAAGGACTGGGTTTTAACAGAGGTCTTCTATGCTAGTTTTGGACGTTAAGGGAATGATGTTATATAGTGCTATCATATGGTAACACTATTTGATAAGCAAACTAGTTTCTGAGGTTAAGAGGAAGATGTTATATAATGCTAAGATAGAGTAGTGCTATCTGATGCAAACAATAGCTGCTCTAAGTTTATTTCTGCACAATGCCACAATGTTTAACATGTTTTAGACTTAATCCTAACTTCCATAGGAAAATTTTGCTGTCTAAGTGTTTGCTACTATACAGGGCACAGCTAACCTCTACTGCCCAGTGGGCAGCTCCATGCAAACTGTCCTGATTTATAGAAGAGAAAAACACCTGAGAACTGACTCCTATGTCCTCTGGCCAATAAAGAACCACATTTTGAGCTTTTCGGACTGCTTCCCAACTTAGAGAGCCCAGATAAACATCTTCTGCCACAAGATGGATGATGATGGAATTTCTTAATGTAAAAGCACAGCAAAGTGATTTGGAGGCACACAGAACTATAAATGCCAACAAATAGAGAAATGACTATTTTTGCACTAAAATTAAACAAATGTTTTAAAAATGCTCACAACCAGTGGTTATCACTTTTTTAAAACAAGTACAAGTGCAGACTGTGTTATCAGCCTAAGTTGTCAGCATTTGCACAATGCCTGGCACAGAGCATCAGTGGTAACTAACTGTAATTGGCGGTTCACGCCTTATAGCAAGCAATTACTAGACTACACTACTATGGTTATATCCATGCAAATATGCTTAAGGTCAGTGGGCTATAGCAAAACAGATTGAAAGTGTGATACAGTTACTATTACATATGTATTAGTCTGCTGGATGTCACATATACCCTATAGCAGACGTGTCCAATCTGCAGCCCGTAGACCGCATGTGGCCCTCAGAGCTCTTCCATGCAGCCCTCAACCTCTAACTGCAACATCGATGTATGCATGCCCCAAAACACTTTTTTGCTTTGTGTTTTCTGCTCCCTTGACCTGTAACGCTAATGTCGGTGTGCGCATGTGCTAAAGCACCCTTCGCCATTATTTTGCGTGAAACAAACAGTGTGTGTGTTCTCACTGAAGAGGAACTCATGTATAGATTTGCCACCGTTGCCTTTGAAAGGGACAGCACTTACCTGTGTTAACAGGTAAGTACAGAGTGAGTGCATGCATGAAAGCAGAATTGTGTGCATGAAAGTAGAATAAGAGTGTGTGTGTGTGTGTGTGTGTGTGTGTGTGTGTGTGTGTGTGTGTGTGTGTGTGTGTGTGTGTGTGTGTGTGTGTGTGTGTGTGTGTGTGTGTGTGTGTGTATATATATGTGTATATATATGACAGAGACGCATGCACAAAGAGGCTAACAATGATCAGTCTACCTACTGAACACAAACAAGTTAGCTTACAAATATATTGTACATTAAAAGCACACTTACATTAAAGTGTGGTTTTCCTGACAGGGTGAGTGTTGTTTGAACATTAACTCATACCTCTTAACTGTATGGATTTTCAAAGAATGTCTGGATTTTTGCCTCATCTTCCAATTTGTGTCTTTTGCTTAGGAAATAAAAGTAGTCATCCAAGGTAATGCAATTCCAGGGAGTAAGAATAAGACAGCGGCCTAGGGTTAATGGGTCAGTAGTGGACTGACTATGTGGGACTGTAGCATATAAAGTTGTATTGTTTTTTCAGACAAACAAAAAAGCACCTAGTACTGTTTGCACCTAGTACTGTTTTTTCATTGGTGGGTTCTAAGCAGTGGTACATATGATACAACAGTAAGCATAGCTTTGGTGGATCATCAATACTGGCAAATCAAGTGGGCACAATGTAATTTTTTAAATGTTGGGGGTTTTAGTATGTATGTGTGTGCTTATGGGTTGGGAGTGCTGCAACAGTAGATGATTATTAAAGACAGAGACTTACAGACTGTGGAGAATGTTTCTTTGTTTCAAAACCTGATATTTGGGTACGCATGCCAAAAGTAGATTTTTTTAAGACATAGCTTCTTGCCATTTACAGTGGATGGATATTTACATTTAATGGACAATGCTGGTACTAATAGCGTGGGCCTGTGGGGTTCTGAAGGATGCCAAGTCTACCACTGCCAATGTCTTGTAAAGTGACCTGGAAATGGATATTGGAATGTTACTGAAAAAATATAATAAGTGGGCTTAGAAATATAGTTTAATTAAACAAAGTGTACTTTCAATTTACAGGCCATAATTTAATTTATTTCAGGTAGTCCAGATCCTGGTAGATTGTATACCATTAGACTTAATTAGGGAGAGCTGTCATTCTAGGGAAATAAGCAGCCCTAGTTTCAGTGAAAGCTCTGTAGTTGCTTGCAGGTAGGAAAGTTGCAGGATGTTGATGCAATGTGTTTTATTTATTATTTTTAATGCATTTGTCATTTCAAAGCATGGTTTTCTTTGTTGCAAAAGAAGGCAGGACTGAATGAGCCATATAATGTTTAACTGACAATGATGGGATAGAAAGATTATAAGTGATGTATAATGTTTGCAGCTACAGTTGTTTCAATGGTGTCTGTAATGCATAACTATTTTTGGGCCTGTGTCCCACTTTTATTTTTCACTTTTTCCAGATTTCTTGCTCTAAGGTTGAGAGGTATGGTGCCATACTAAATCAGAAGGTTGTATTTACCTTGGAAGACTTTTCGGCATAATTATGAGAAACAGAGCCTTTTTAATATCTCTGCTTATTTCCAATATAAACTGCCATGTAACCTTGCAAATAACCTTCTTATTAAGCTACTTTACTTCTTTTGGAATTGACAGGTATGATTCATTGGTTCGGACGTAAGCATAGAGTGCTAATGTGACTTTGATTTCTTGCAGCAGTCTGTGGTTTACATATCACAATAACTTTTCTGTGTTTCTGGGTGTGTAATCAATTTAACAGTTTTAAAGATGTTTTCCAAAAATAAATAAATACATAATAAATAACAAATAATCCTCTCTACACTTTGAGCTATTGACAAAGTCTGGGAATTTGTTTTTTTCAAAAGCGAAGGTCAGCATTACAGCTCAGTAAACTGTCAGTCTGTGAATTACTTCTGCACAAATTAAAATGTCTGAATGTCAAATGGCTTTAGATTGGAGGGAAGTTTATTTTTATTTATTTTATTTTATTTTACATTTGTTTACCGGGAAAGTTCGACTGGACACAGGTCCATTTTCAGTGGAGGCCCGGGGAGAAAAGCTCCAAAAATAACACAAAACAATATAATACAATACATGAGAGAGTGAGACAGCAAATCATGGACGTAGTACTCATACAATATGGCAGAGATTACATCTCGTAACAGTGAGAATCATTGAGGTACAGAATAAACATAAAAACATTTTTTTTATTTACAGTTATAATTACAGCAAGACAAATATCAATGAGTTAACAAGTTTTCATTAGAAAGTTGTTTGTACATAGCTGAAGCTCTGAAACAATATTTTGGTATGGATTGACCTGGGTTTGACACAAATTATATGTTTACACCGGTATGTAGCATTGGTTTTCTTATTGATTTACTTTTTGCCAAGCAGTTGTTTGTTGATTTATTGATGGTCCTCTTGGTGGTGGGAAATTGCATGAATGAATCCATCTCTATTATGATTTTTTTTCAGATATTTTGACTTCCAGACAATTTCATTCAGGGAGTGGGGGTCATGTGATTACTGAGGTTGCCTATTTTACAAGTAGGGGCTTCTTGTGTGTGTGTGTGTGTGTGTGTGTGTGTGTGTGTGTGTGTGTGTGTGTGTGTGTGTGTGTGTGTGTGCGTGTGTGTGTGTGTGTGTGTGTGTGTGTGTGTGTGTGTGTGTGTGTGTGTGTGTGTGCTTGTGTGTGTAAGAGAGAGAGAGATTTAATATGTATACTGAATATATTTTTGCAAATGGAATTCTTAGTTAAACAGGCCCCTCTTCTTGGGCAAATAGACTTCAGTAACCAATATTATATCTTAGTCATCCAGCTGGGAAAGGTTAGTATGTGGATTTTCCATCTGGTTTGATGAAGGCTATGCTACTTACCCAAGGACTACATTTATGGCTATCCATCCAGCCATCCAGTTGTCGTGCTGCTGAATTACATTGTTTGATAATCAGAGGAGCTTTTTACAGAAGTTGAAGGTTTTTGTGTCAAGAACCTGTCCATACAAAGTGGCGTGTTTATGTTGCAGTGAAGGCTGTGGTCTTTGTAGTGAGCGTTTTAAATATAATCAGTATTTCTGAGGTAGAGGAAGTCTCTAAAGGCAGGATCTTTCTTAGCCTGGAAAGCAAGCCAGTGATGAAATTTATAGGGGCCAGTGAGAGACAGAGGAAAGCAAGAAGCTTTTTAGTCTGTTTGGATAACTAAGTGAAGTTAGTCCTTTGACCTTTTTTGTCAGAAATGGTTGTAGTCTTTCTTTTGGCAGGGTGTTTTGCTGAGGCACATGCCAAAAGGGGCATTGCACTCAATAATGGCTCTTGTAAAGGAAGAATACAGGGATGTTATGACCTCCTTGTCACTGGATGAGATACCCTTACTAATGAAGTGGGCCATGTAAAAAGCTTTCCATACAACGGAGACAACGTGGTGGTCAAAAGTTAGGTTTCTATCAACCTGGGTGCCCAAGTACCATACGACTGATTGCGTGGTTACAACATTGTTATTAATGTGATAATTTGTGGGGACATCACTCTCCTCAAAGGGGATGATGATGCATTTTTTGCCATTAAGTTTGAGGCCATATTTCTGGCACCAGTTATTTGTTTGGGTGAGACCCTCTTATAGCTTATTCAGAATTTTTATTGTCAGTAATGTGAATTCTTTACTTTATTGCAAATTTGTTGGGTTATTTTTGTGGATTATAGTATTGTAGGACTGCTGATGTTGATATTTTACGTAGTTGGACTGCTGGAGTGGTTTTCCCAGTGACAAATGCTAGTGCTGTAGTGAATATCTGTTTATTTGTAAAAAAAAAATATATATATATATATATATATATATATATATATATATATATATATATATTTTTTTTTTTTTTTATATATATATATATATATATATTAACCAACATGTTAGAGTTAACTGTTAGATTAGAGAATTAGAATTAGAATGAGAATTAGAATTTTAAGGCAAATATTAGGCATTTATTACATTTATTCATTGTTCAAATGCACCTACAGTACAGCCAGGAGTTCGACTGTGGTCTTCCGCAGCAACAAAAGAGTTAACTATATGATATATTTTATATGCAGCCCCAAGACCATTTCTGTTCACTCAATGCGGCCCCGGCAAGCCAAAAGTTTGGACACCCATGCCCTACAGGATGTTAGTATTGCTGTAACTCTGATGGTGTCATTCTCCTTTAAAATGTGTGATTTCTAACTTAAAAAATATGACTTTCTATGTGAGGAGCTGAGATAATCCTCTAACGTATACACATTTATTTCATACTGTCAAGGGTTGAAATCCAGAGCTATGTCATACAATTATGCAATGTTTTTCCATATTAATAGTAAGTGTGTAACTGTGTGCTGCATATGTAATTAACCCATCCCTACTCTCCTTATGTCCTCATGTATCCACTCTCCTACACCTTCTTGATCTGTATTGGAAACTCTTTATTGTACAGATTTGCAAATGATATCAGCATTTCTGCATCATAATTTGTGGTGAGTTCATCGCAAAATAAGCACATTTCTTGCAAATCATTGAGGATTGAAGTCATTAAGTAATGCCATAGATTTGATTTTCAGAATTATATTGGTCAGAAAATGCATTATCCTAGCAAGTTTGTCAGTTTATAAGGGCAGCATTTAAATTTGTTGCTAAGTTTTGGTTTTTCTTACCAATTATTTTTTGTTGTTGTATGTACAGAACCTGACAGAATAATCATGATGACAACCCTAACAGTAAATGACTGCAAAGATGCGTAGAAATGTCCCATAAACAAATCTCTTGCTATAACTCTATTCTTGTCGCTAAATCTTTTCCTCTTTCCACCTTTTCTGTGTCATCATTCTTTCTCTTCAGCACCGGTCTGATAGTCTGATGCATGGCCATGTGCAGCAGTTTTAACTTATGGGGAATGGAAGTATTCTGGCAGTACTCAATGTATGGCAAAATCCTGTGATTTTTTGCCTTCAGCTGCATTAATGTGCCACCCCATACCTCTCAACTATCAGATTTTCACAGAATGTCCAGATTTTTGCCTCACATTTTTGGTCTGTACCACATAAAATGTGTGATTGTCTGGATTTTTGTGGCAAATCAGTGAGGATCAAATTCACTAAATAATGACAGGCATTTCAGTTTCAGATGTCATATCCTTCAGAAAATGTATGGTAAGACAAGATCTTTTATTCTAGCAATTTTCTAAGTTTATAAGAACAATATTTAAAATTTGTCCCTATTTTGGGGGCCTTGTCCCCCCATTAGTTTTGGCTTTGTCCAGCTTTTTTGTACTAAGAGGTTGAGAGCTAAGTCGCCTCTCATGCTATTGTGCTTAGTCTCACTGACCTTTGTAAACAGAGGCTAATGACATTGTAAGGAGACAATAGTTTCTTACTACTGTGGATTTGAGAGGGAGTAGCATATAAGATATTAGGAGTTGCGTATCTGGTGTGCTGTTTGCTTACAACAAACAATACAAGCAAAGCACGTTGCTCCTCTTCCTGTGTATACTTGTATTATTTGTTGTAAACAAGCAACACTCCAGATCAGTGGCGGCTGGTGACTTCAAATCAAAGGGGGGGGCTGCAGGAGACAGCTGAATGGGTGGGACCAATGGGAAGGGGTGTGATCAACTAGAAACCCGCAAAAACTGGAACTTTAATTAAATACACTGCCCTGGGTGCCACTGCCAAACCATCATTATGAGAGTCCAATCAAGACAAAATGAATTGTAGAAGAAAAAAAAAATATTTCAATAGACTGGTTACATGACAGCTTACTTAATATCTAGATGGAAACAAAAAGGTTGTAAGGCATGAAAAAAATAAATTACTTTTTATATACATTACTGGAATCCCAGTCAAAACTCAAGTATAAAAAAACAAGCAGCACTCAACTCAAACCACTACTTCTTACACTGCAGTTCTAATTATAATTTATATTCAGCTTTATAAAAGTACCAAGTGACATGTTGAAAGTAGTAATACCCCCACTTGTAAAAATGTTTCTTATCTAAAAAAGGCCTGCTCCCTGACAACAACTATCTACTTGTTTCATGTGTTATATGGTGAAAACATGATCAAAGTAAAAAATGAACAGCAAACAAAGAAACAAGCTCAAGATAAATTGCTTAAAGGATTCCTGCACAGGTTATGGACCACACATGATAGATTGGCATTCTGTTTAGTTTATGGGTAAAGCCTGCAAAGATGACTGCAAGTCTTCAACAAATGTAATGACCTTCTGAAAATACTGTAATCCTGTCCTTTATTACAAATACTGTCATATGCTTTCCAATACCTAAGGGTGATACACTATCTAGTTATGTAAATATTCTCTGCATGGCAACAACAAAAAGGCTTTCAATGTTGGTAATTCTTTAACAGTATGCTTATTAAAGCTTACTTGCATCTTACAGTCTCAGACAAGCTTACCTGATGGTCATTAAAGCATTGCTAGTTAAACACAGAGCAACAGGCACTGCAGTGACATGCATTTTCTGAATAAGAAGCATAAATCAACAAATATGACAGAAAAGCAGAACATTCTGCAAAATCAAGGACAGATGAAAAGCCACTGTAGTACTTGTGTCTACCTTGGATGGGGGGTTACTCTGCACACTTACACTGCATAACTGCGCCTTGCCTTGCTTGGAACTGTAACTCATAACTGTCCAGATTTTTGCAGAATGAATAGATTTTCGCTTCTTATGTTTGGTTTGTTCCTCATAACATTTGTGGATTTCTGGCAAATCATTTAGGAATGAAGTCACTAAATAATGGTAGACATAGAGTTTCAGACTTCATACTCTTCAGAAAAATGCATGCTAAAGCAAGACCTGTTGTTCTGTCAACTAAGTTTATACAAGAGCAGTTTTTATTACTGTTTGTATGTTCCCCAATATATTTGGCCTTGTTCAGATTCCCTGCGTTAAGAGGATGAGAGGTATGTGCAAATAAGTCACTTTATAGAATTAGGTATATATCCGAACCTCTCAACTGTCCCTGATTTTGGCACACAGTGTTGCTCTCCCCCTATTAATCCCTCCACCAAAAGGCAAATTTGGAAGAAAACGTAGAGGGCTAACAATTAATAAATAACTGTAATGATCAGCATTACAGATTACTTTTAATTTCCGAAATGCATGCAGATTCTCTTATTTTGTCAGCTGCTCAAGTTAACAGTGCTAATATTAAAAAAAGTGTCCCTTCTTTGACAGATTCCCAGCTGTATTGTGTGGCTATTTTATATTTTTGCGTCACATTTTTGGTCTCTTTTATCATAAAATTGTGGTTTTCTGGCAAATTAGTGGCAAATCATTAAAGATTGAAGTTAGAAAATAATGACAGACATTTGAGTTTCAGATTTCATACCCTTCAGAAAAGTCATACTAATGCAAGACCTACTATTCTATTAGCTTTCTAATTTTATAAGAGCCATATTTAAAAATTGTCCTTACTTTTGGGCCTTTGTCCCACTTCTGTTTATGGCTTTGTCCAGATTTCTTGCTCTGAGGCTGAGAGGTATGACAAATGTGTCAGAGCCATCACTGTCAGCCAGAGACATTTCAAATTGTGACAAACTTGTTGCTCCCCACTCCCCCACGTAGTGACTCTGGATGTGTCAAAGCAAGGCAAGGAGTAGTTATGCAGTGTAAATATGCAGAGTATCCCACCCATCCAAGGTAGACACAAGTACTAGAGTGGTTTTTCATCTGTCCTTGATTTTTACAGAATGGTCTGGTTTCTGTCATATTTTTTGTACTGTTGATTTATGCTTAATACTCAAAGTGCCTGTTGCTCTGTGTTTAAGTAGCAATACTTTAATGACCATCAGGTAAGCTTGGCTGAGACTGCAAGATGCAAGTAAGTTTTAATAAGCATACTGTTAAAGAATTGCCAACATTGAAAGCCTTTCTGTTGCCATGTAGAGAATACTTAACTAGATAATGTATAAGCCTTGGGTACTGAAATGCATATGTCAGTATTTGTAATAAAGGACAGGATTGCATTATTTTAAGAGTCTCATTAAACTTCGAGACTTCCAGTCATCTCTGCAGGCTTTACCCATAAACAGAATGCCAATCGTGTGGTCCATAACCTGTACAGTAATCCTTTTAAGCAATGTATCTTGAGCTTATTTCTTGTTTGCTTTTCATTTTTTACTTTGATCATGTTTTCCCCATGAAACAAGTAGATGTCAGGCAGCAGGTCTTTTTTTGGGTAAGGAACATTTTTACAAGTGGGGGCATCAGAGATTTCTACTTTCAGCATGTTACTTGGTACTTTAATAAAGCTGAATATAAATTATAATTAGAACTGCAGTGCAAGAAGTGGTTTGAGTTGAGTGCTGCTTGTTTTTCTTATACTTGATTTTGACTGGCATTCCATTAATGTATTTAAAAAGTAATTTATTTTTCATGCCTCACAACCTTTTTTGTTTCCATCTAGATATTAAGCTGTCATGCAGCCAATGCATTGAAATATTTTTATTCTTCTACACTTCATTTTGTCTTGATTGGACTCTCATAATGACGGTTTGGCACCCAGGGCAGTATATTTAGTTTTTGTGGTTTTGAGCATAGCTCCTCCCCTTTCTAGTTGGCCGCACCCCTTCCCATTGACCCCACCCATACAGCTGTCTCCTGCAGCCCCCCTTTGATTTGAAGTCACCAGCCGCCACTGCTGTTGCCATTGAGGAATAAATTGCCTATGTTACAATAAAAAAAATGATAAGCTAGTAATATTGCAATAGGGAATGGATGGCAAACAGATAACAGGTTCACAGTTACTAGGTATCTCCACCAAAGAGGACATTCTCAAGACTGCAGCATCCACCCCCTTTAAAAGTACAACACAGTACAGTAATGCATCTATATACTGTGGGAGTAGAACCCACAGCCTTCGGCGTCAAAAGCAAGTATACTACCTGTTGTGCTATTAACAACACAAGTAGCCTCACCATAAGCAACATTAAACTTCTCTTCAAGCTTTCAGCTCCTTGTAAAATCCATTCAACACTCAACTGTATCTCTCAACTTTAAAGCACAAGAAATCTGGTAAAAGCCAAAATGTATTGGGGGGGAGGGGACAAAAATCTGAAAAAATAGGGACACAATTTAAACATTGCTTGTATAATCTTGGAAAGTTGCTAGAATAAAATGCTGTGTTAACCACCATGCATTTCATTGCCAAATCTTAAACCCTGGACCTTCTGCACTACAGTCAGAGCAACATACCACTAAACCAAATCAGCTGTTTCTCAAAAAACAGGTAGACTGAAACTTAAATGGCTATCATTTAGTGAATTCAGTTCTCAACTTCTTAGAACAAAACACCTAGACAAAGCCAATAATGGGGTGATACACCTCCCAAACATATTCAGTGAATTCAGTTCTCACCATAGCTCTCAACCTCTTAACACAAAAAACCTGGACAAAGCCAATAATGGGGGAATACAGCCTCAAAAATAAGGACAAGTTTCAAATATTGATCTTATAAACAGAAAATTGCTAGAATAAAAGGTTTTGTGTTACCATGTACTTTCTGAATACTATGAAGTCTGAAATTCAAATTCCTGTCATTATTCAAAATCTAGAAAACCACAAATTTCAAAAGAACAAAAATATGAGGCAAAAATTTCACAAGTGGTGGCAGGTAGGGAATTCAATCTCTTGCTACCTAGCCACCAGGTATATTTCCTGAGTTCTCTCTAGCCACCAGTTATATTTAACTGGGGCATTTTACACACACACACACACACACACACACACACACACACACACACACACACACACACACACACACACACACACACACACACACACATACACAGGTCTACTTTAAATCAATGAAAAGTCAAAATGTCGAACGTTCACATGAACGTAAATGCAGGAACTCGATGTTTATTTTTTTGGATCACAGTACAGTGAAGATTGGAATATTTGCCCTTTCCTCACTGTAGCATGATCTCAGAGTTGGTATATACATTTAGCGGGGTATGTGGGGGGCTGGCACTTTCAAATTTCTGCATTTGCACTCATGTGAGTGTTCAACATTTTGATTTTCCATCTATATAATATAGATACACACACACACACACACACACACAGACACTGAGCCCAGCTCCATTGCTGCAAAGTCCGTTCAAAGCCCAGTTTCCTTCCTGCAGTACAATCCACATTCAAGGCCCAGTTTCATGCTGCAAGTTTGTCCATTCCTGCAGTAAAGCCCACAAGAGAGAGGAAGTTCATCCCCTCCCGCGAGAGCAAACTGCTACCCAGCCTACAGATGTTGCAGTCAGATCCTCTTCCAGTCTATGCAGTTGTAACGACATAGACTTCTGGGATCCCTGCTGTTGAATGTTGTCTTCCTAATCCAGACTGCTGGTGAGACAGTCTGGATTCTGTGCGCATGCTCTGGACTGGTTCACCAGCAGTCTGGATATCAGGAAATGCCGCAAGTGCATATGCACGATGTTCCAAGACTCGCATTTGTTTTTTTTCATTTTTACTTTTTGCTTTTATTTTATTTTCTTTTTTACAGCTGGGAGGGGGTCTGCAGTCCTGCAGCCCAGTAACGCAAACTGCTCCTGCTCCAGATACTTAACTCCTGACACTTTTGTGCTTACCTGCAATATGAATAAAAGAGGGAGAGACTTTTAGCTAAATTATCATAAGAGGCAGAAAACAGTAACACTGCCTTTTCAACCCACATCATCATCAGTGTAAGAAAGTTGTAGAAAAATCCATTAAAACTGTAACAAGCTAGAAGAAATCAGACACAAATCCTTGTATCCCACAGGATTACAGGCCAGGTCTGTATTATATTCTTGAAAGCCGACAATGTCGAATCTGACATTGTCGGCACGAGAATATCGAACGCTCAGAATCTCGAGTGTGTAAACAGAAATCTCCGTAAGGGGAGATTTCCATTTACTGCAATGTAGTGCAGTCTCAGAGTTGGTATATTTAAGTAGCAGGGGATGTGGGGGCACAGCCCCCACATGTGAGGGGTGCAGGGGGGCTTGGCCCCCTGCTTAAACCTGTAGGGTACTTTTTTCTTTTTTGTTTTTGTCTTTTTAGACACTTGAAATTCTGAGCATTTGATATTCTCTTGCCAACAATGTCAGATTTCACATTATCAGCTTTCGAGAATATAATATAGACCCTACAGGCCTACTAGCTGAAGTTATAGAACAGAATAATAAAGTTGTAAACTTCTTTAAAATTACTGTGACAGAATGTTGCAATAAAATAAGCATAGCATAGATGCTTACTTTCATGGAATAGAGATACTCATATCAACTTCTTTTCATTTAAAACTATCCACAAAAATTATTTGTTTCAGACAAGCCAAACAACAACTTTTTTTTTGTTTACTTTATTTATCATAACAGAACATCAAGTAAAGAGACAAAATATTTCTTGCTGAGCACATTTCACAATTTGTAATCTGGTATATTTTTGCTAATAAATTTGCATTATTTAGCAATATCTGGAATGTAACATTTAGAATAAATGTTATCATTATTGTAGGGAAAAGAGAGAAATACAAGGACACAAAGATATAGCTTAGGGATTTAATTAATGAAAAAGAGTTGATAGATTTAAGAATATAAAATGTAGTTCTAAATTAACAAATTGATTAAGCATGATAATCAACAGGAGCTTGTCTAAACACAGTGAGTCGCCTGAAAGCATCAACTGATCCAGTCAAAAATATAGTTAATAAACTGATTTGCATTTGAAACTATGCACCCTGGGTATTAATGTCTGATTTGTTTGATCTTTGCTTTGTTAAATAAAAAGCATATATTCAAACAAGAAATATCTGGGGTCAGGAATTCAAATAATGGAGATAATTTGTGAATACAAGTGGACTCAGAATCCCCCTGTTTTGCTAGATCCATTTCCTCTAGATATTTTTATTTAAGAATTTGCCATCATTTCACTATTTTAAGTGGGACATATTTAGCCAGTGCCAAGTAATAGCTTTCTTGGCAACTAGAAGTATAATATATATTAAATAGTAGTTCTCCAAATCTGGGACAAAGCTATACTGCTAGGTTGTGAATAGCTACTGGCTTCAGACCAAACTTACCCTGAGCCCAGTCCAGAGGTGTGAGATTTTTTCTGCTACTCCAAAGTATATGTTCCCAGTTTATGGCGGCATAAGACCACAATTACAACAGGGTACATGCTGAGCTGAAGACTCTTCCTGAAACCAGTCTGGGATGATAAATAACTTGTGGAAACACTTTCAGGCATACAACCTCCATCTTGGGGATGACAATATTTTTGATGGTCTCCAGAAAGCAACTTTCATCATTAAATTGTGAAGTAAAGTGATAGGGAAGTAGTAGATGCTGATGATGTGACATAGTTAATGCTTACTACTAACATATAGTTTGGGAATGTCCAGACAGTCAGTTAATTTGCTAGAAAATGCTTTCTGTTGAAAGCTGGACTATACATCAATACACCCCCCCCTTATTTGAGATGCTGTTTTAGATACTAGATGGATAAGTTTGATGTAAAGATCATAACAGGAAAAGATGATAGTAGTTTTTGGCTAGTAGCCTTTACTATGACTGCACTGATTGTTAAATATTGGAAACTTGTCAGCGGATATTAAAAAAGTATACAATTACATACTGAGATTGAAAAAATTGCTCTTGTAAAGTTGGTCAAGCAAAGTTGCATGATTCATAGATTCATAGACTGTTACTAGGCTAATGACCCAGAGGCTTTTCTAAGCCTAACCAGGTTTTCCTGAAAGAATAATGTTGTCTTGTATCCAAATAGGACATTCAGAGCCAGGCATTTATAAGCTACATCTGTCCATAAGGGACATAAGTGCCAGGCCCAGTGTATATTTCGTATTCCCCATCCACTGGTCTAGGTTGCTGTTAAACTGAGTAATAGACAAACTCGGCTCCACATGTATGGGAAGCCTATTCCATAGGAAGAGCAATATATGGTACACATATCTGTCTCTTCAGCATGTTCTGTTCAAAATTACAAAAAAAAAAAAAAAATTATAAAATTCAGGTCCCTACACCTTGCATTTCAGGTGCTCTTTGACTTAAAAATATGTAGGAGATTCATAAGTGCAGGGTTTGCAGGTGCCTTGTAAGCCAGGCATAGATCACTTGTCAGCAATCTATAAGAGACTGAGTAGAGGGAAAGGACTTTAAGGCACTCTGCATAGGGAAGGTTTGTTACACCTTGTATTCTTTTTGTACAGAACCTCTGAGGACACTCTAGTTCCTACATACATACCAAAGGGAGCATTGTACAATATGATTAGTCTGATAAGGGCAGAGTATAGTGGGATAATGACCTCTTTGAACTTAGATGCCATGCCATTACTTATAAGATGCACAACTTAAAGGATTTCCTCACCACTGTGGCCATGTGGTGGTCGAAGGTAAGGCTACTGTCTACATGCGAACCCAGATCCCTGACCACTGGGTCGACTCTTAGGGGTGTATTATCAACATGACAATTAGCCAGGATGGTTTAAGATCATGGCCTTGGCATCATTTGTTAGTCAGAGATATACTTTCTTGAAGAATGTTAGCCCCATCCTACAATCATCTGCAAAGTTAGTCAGCCATAAACCTTCAGCATTTGCTTCCATTTCACAGCAATAGATGCCAAAAAGGAGTAGGCCCAGTACTGAGCCCTGGGGGACTGCTCTAGTGACTAGTCTTTTGGTGGCGGTGCCCTCACCTATTTTGACCTCCTGTGTCCTATCAGTGAATTTGTTGGCTATTCAGTAGGTGATAAAAGGGTTTATACCTAAATTAGTGACTTTGTTTATAATGTCTGAGTGGGGTATTGTATCAAAAGCCTTGGCCAGGTTGAGGTAAGCTGTGTGCACAATCTTACTTTCATCCAATGATTTAATGACCCTTTCAAAAAATTCCACCAGCTTTAGTAGGCATGACCTTCCTTTAACAAAGCCAAACTGTGATAGGTCCAGCATTTGCAGGTTACCTATGTCCCCATTTATCATACCCATGATGATTCTTTTCATGGCCTTACATATGTCGCTGGTAAGATTTATGGGCCTGTAGTTACCTGGATCAGTGGTTGGACCACCTTTGTGCAGGGGAATGACTGTGCCATCTTACATTCCTCAGGCACAAAACCTGACTGATGGCTCCACTTGCAAAGTGATTCAAGTGGACCAGAGAGGTCATATTTCTTGTTCTTTATTAAACATTATGGGGTCCCACTGATGCCGTGTTTTTGGACTTGGAAAGTGCATTGATGATTTATTCGCTAGTAATGGTTGGAGGGATTGTGTTATGTGTTATTTCCTTTGGAATATCAGGAAAGAGAAGGGGAGAAACTGAGCTGAACCTGTCAGCCAAAAGGTTGGTAATGGCCTCTGGTTTCTCTCTTTTTTAATTTCTCCAAGCTTTTGGGTTTATAATACCATGACAGGAATGGACCCATTCCTAAGCCAAAGCATGATTAAAGTTCATGAAATTAGTATTGTTTCGATCTTTGATGTCAGTCAAAAGTGCTCTTTGCAGCACCCTCAGTGTGCCAAGTAATGACTCCTGCAATTCGTATGGGGTTACATGTATTAGTAACATATCTAAATGCAACTGTAGATTCTTTTTTATAAGACCTGTTGCTCCTACTACTATTGTAACTGTCTGGGTATCTTTCTTCCACATTGCTCAAGTTTCTGCCTGCAGATCCTAATATTTTATGACTTTGTGTCTCTCTGTATGCAAGACACTGTAGTCATTGGGTGTGGTGATTTCAGTGAATAATGCTACAATTATACTTTTTGTCTTCTTTTCATGGACGACTATATCTAGTTTTCTGGCATCTGTCTTTTGAACTGTTGATAATTGTTGATCCCATGTGATGTAAACGTCATCATTTTCTATGATGCTTTGTGGCTTATGTTTCAAGTGTTTTTTCAGCCACTTCAGTACCATAATGTTTGCACAATCCCCAGTACAACAGTCTTCCCACATTATTATGCCTTTCAGTATACAGCCCTTCTGCCATTAGCATGTCACAACCAGTGTGGGTGATGTCATTCACAATAAGACCTTTGCATTGTTGTGTATTTCCTCTGAGATTACGGACATAGCTGTAAAAAGTTTTGTGGTTGTCCTTTGCCAGAGAAGCTATTTTTGCTTCAAATTTAGCCTTTGAAGTATTAATTAACCTTCTTAGCTGCCTGTTTAGATTGGTCAGGGGGATGTAATATGTATGGCTTTGTTCCTCCTGCTTTTGGCCAAGATTTTCTCTTTTGTTGTATAACCGACTGATATTGTGATTCCACCAGGGTAGCTCGTCTTTTGAGTTCATATTATTATTAATATGAATGGGCACAGCTCACTCTATACAGCTATCAATATGCTGTACAAAGATTTTGCAAATAGCTCAGTGTATGCTATGATGTTTACTGGGTTTTGGGCTGCTTAGAATTTAGCCAAGGTGTTGCTTAGTAGAGAGAGGTTAGCCTTGGAATAGTTCCTAAAGGTTATTGGTGTCATTGCATCTCCGGATTTTATTTTTGTTTCAAGTAATACGGCATTATAGTCAGATCTATCTAGCAAAGATATTGCACTGGGTGAGGAACATTACCCCCCCCCCCATATTTGTGAGTACAAGATAAAGGATGCTTGTACCATTGGTAGGAGAATGGACCAACTGTTCCAGGATGTTGTTATTAATAAAGTTTAGGAATGACTGGGCTTGTACATTTGAAGTGGTGTAGGATTCCCAGTCTATAGAGGGGTATTTGAGAACCCCATAAATATTGTATTGGGTTGAACAGTGGGGGACTCTAATACATTGAGAATGAGATAGGTAGTAGGTTTCCTGGGACATGGAGGGGGACCTATAGGTTGAAAGGATATGGTTTGACACGTTGCTGATGGTAAGTTGCACATATATGAGTTCCAGTGGGTCATACACTTTACTCTGGATGTGAGATTGTTTTAAATATAGACTGAGACTCCTCCACCTTTAGTTCCCTCCTGAGCAGTAGCTGGTGTAAAGGTGTGAAAGACATTTTAACCTTGCACTGCTGGGGTATTCTCAGTGACTTTAAACCATGTCTCCATTACTACACAGATATCTAAACTCTCCAGAGACAGGAAAGCTTGCATGGAGTGGAGTTTCTTGTTAAGATTTCTAGCACTGACCAGTACCACTTTCAGATATTCCTCAATAAGTTCAGTTAAGACAGTATGTTCATCAGTTTTGCATTGCCTAAAAAAAGGCACTTTGGGGGTGGAAAAGGTCTTTGTCAATATCCAAAAGCCTAGGGGGATTAGTGCAGACCATCCCTAGCAATGCAACATAGTCTATCAACCATGTCCTCCAAGGCTGTCAAATTTTGTACCCCCCTGGACTGACACCAGAAGCTAAGTCAATTGTTAAAATTGATCATTTTCTTTTGGCAACGTGGCATCAACCTTGGAGAAGGTATAGTCAAGGGAGGTACATCTCAAGTTATTAACACCCACATGGGACTATGACAGAGTCATACTTGTACCTGTGGTTCAATGACCTGAGTGACTATGTGACTTGACAGACCCTAGCCCTGGAAAGGCAGCTAAGCATGACTCTCTCCTTACTCAGTCTGGTGAGGGGGACATCAGTGGGCCTCACTAGAGAATCACCAATGACCAGGAAATTTGGCTGTGTGCTGGTTTGTTTTAATGGCTTAGCACTGGAGGCACTTGATACAGTGTTACTATATGTAGCTGTGGGTGGTGTTTTAACAGAGTGTTTACATGATGGCTGAGGACCCTTTCTTTGACTATAATTTGCAGGAGGTCTTAGTGTTTTAGGAAGGTTACTTCTAAGTGTCTCAGCATAAGAAGTTCTACGTGTAGAATCTTTACCCTATGCAGTAGGTGTGGTACAAGAGTCACTAACAACTTCTATAGGATCAGTTTTGGCTGTATGAGAGAGTTTTGCTTCCAGTGTTAAAGTTTATGCATACCTCTCACACACTGTATCTATTTTATTAAGAATAAGTGGGGTGTCAGTGTACATGAGACTGGACACAAAGAGAGTTGGGAAATGCATATCCATAGATACTGATCTACTAGGGAGGAGTGAGGAAAACCTAAATACTGAAGAAGTTAATAAGACAAGGAACTTGATGAGTAACACTCAGGTATGAGCAAACTAGATGAGCTAGTAGTTAAAAACTGTCTAAACAGTAATGCCACAAGAGTGTAAAGCATAAACCTTCCTAATGTAAAATAACTGGTTGGAATCCTGGAGCCCAAGTGCTTAAACCAGAACAAAAACACTTAGAATAATAGGCACTATAAGTCATCACCAGTAATTCTCAGCTCTGAAGGCTGGAGGCTACCTTTTCCTCCCACAAGGGTATAGATCACAAACCTTCTTTGTGTAAAATAACTGGTTTAGAGCCCAAGTTTGCAAATCAGAAATAAGACACTTCTAGAATAACAGACAAAATAAGCCTTCAACCAGCAATTCCCAACTCAGAAGGGTGTAGGCTATCCTCTCCTACCACAGGGGTGTAGACCATAAACCTTCCTTATGTAAGATAAGTATCTTGAAGCCTAAGCCCTTAAATCAGATATAAGAAACTCAGAGGAACAGTTACAATTTGATCAAGCTACTAACAAGCAGTAATAAAAGCAGCAGATTAAATGCAATTGAGCACTTTAAAATGTGCAGCAGAAAGCTATATAAAGTAATAAAGTAGGAAGAAGCACAGATACAGTAAAAACATTTGAATAAAGTGCAATTTTGTTTAGTAAGTGGGAAGGGAGAAACATAAGATAATTCAGGTTTAAAAGACTAAAGGGGCAGGGTCTTCCCAGCTGATCTTTCAGTGCACAGTAGAATGAGCTGATGAGATGGGTTCATAGGTTCATAGGTTGGTACTAGGCTATCAACGCTAGGGCCTATACAAGCCTAGCCATAACAATTCCCTGGCTATTTCTTCCCACACTATTTAATTCCCTGGACCCCTGTCTAGCAGGGCGACTGACGTGATCCCCGGGGTGAATTTCCTTTCTCCCATCCAATCGTCAAGGTTCCTTTTGAAGAGGACCAAAGAGGCACTCTGCTTGACATGTATGGGAAATCTATTCCAGAGTCTGGGGAGTCTCTGGGTCAGGAACCTATCCCTCCAGCATGTTTTGTTTATTGTGATGACAAGGTTTAGATCCCTGGAGCGTGTGGCTCTGAGGGATTGGGATTTCTTTAAGTGTAGCATGTCCAACAGCTCTGGGTTTGACATGGCCTTGTATGTTAAGCAAAAATCGCCTCTGAGTAGATGATATGCGACAGAGTATAGCTGGAGTTTTTTAAGGCGGTCAGCGTAGGGCATCTGCTTTAGGCCTGTGATTCTTTTAGTGAGGTATTTCTGTGGCCTTTCCAGTTGTTGCAGATGTCTTGAGAGGTACATACCAAAAGGGGCATTGTATTCTATAATGGGTCTAATGAGGGATGAGTACAGTGGTACAATGACCTCCTTTTTTCTGGATGAAAAGCCCTTAGTGATGAGGTGTGCCACATAGAAGGATTTCCTGACTGTTGTGGCGATGTGGTTATCGAAGGTGAGACCACTGTCCACCTGTGTCCCTAAGTCTCTTATCAAACTTACGGTGTTTAGTGTACTGCCACCTATATGGTAATTCATGGATACATGTTTTTTCCCAAAGGGGATAACTATACATTTCTTGGCATTGAGCTTGAGCCCATGGCTCTGGCACCAAGCATCTGTTTCTGTAAGGCCCTTTTGCAGGGTATCCACATCATTTGGGGATTCAATAATGGCTCCCAGTTTGCAGTCATCTGCAAACTTTGTTATCCAGAGTCCCTTAGTGTTGGCCTGTACTTCAGAGAAGTAGATGCCAAACAAGAGCGGTCCCAGGACTGAACCCTGAGGTACTCCACTTGTCACTTGTCTGGAGCTAGATTTGGAGTCGGCTACTTTTACAGTGTGGGTTCTATCAGTAAGCCAGTTAGCAACCCATTGGGTGATGTAGGGATTAATGCCCAGCTTAGTAAGTTTATCTATGATTCCAGAGTGGGGGAAGGTGTCAAAGGCCTTGGCAAGGTCTAGATAGGCTGTGTGGACCACTTTACCCTTGTCCATGGCTCTGGAGACTGATTTTGGGAGGAGTGCCCAAAATCAGATTTATAGTAGAGATGGGCAGCTTAAAAGTCACTAAGTTTAAACGTACAACAGCAGTAGGGCAGGTGGGTGGTAAAAATCAAATGTAGACAAAGATCAGCAATAGTCAGGCAGAGAACAGCAAGTCAAGCAAGCACTACAGCTAAATAAAGATGCCTCTAAATATTTCCAGATAAATTAGGAATGCTATTTCTCAGCTACTCCCACCAATTAGCTGGATGTTATTCGCTGTCTGTAAAGAATTATTTTCTGACTGACCTTAGCCAAGATCCCTTAAAACTCTAAAAAAACAAAAAACTTAAAACAAAACAAAATACAATATAAGAAAAAGACAGAAAAAATTAGAAGTAGCCAAACCTTAAACAAATATCTTCAATCCAAAAACAAATACAGACAGAATCAGCAATTGTCAGCCAGACAACAGCAAATCTGTTAATTTGTTCTGTTGGAACACTGACAATTTATTGCTTATTGCATTGCATTTTCCCTCTCTTCCTTCCTTAGTGATTTCCTCTTTTGCTGTTGTTAATTGTTGTTATTTAAGATCCTTGTATTATGTTTTCATGGTGCAATAAAGTTCTTACAAAAAAGGTTTCATAATCCTCTACACCCTCACCCAACTGCTTATGCCATGTTAATTTTACCTTGTCCTAAAATAGGTGAAGGTAGATAGCTGTTTACCATTATCCGAGCTTGAGCCATCTCATCTTAAAGGGACCATTCCCAATTTACTGCCTTTAAATGTATTCACACATGTAATGTTTCCATTTTACACTTAGCACATACTCCAACAAAACAATATTAATAGGGCTGGTTTACTAAATGTCCCTGTTGTCATCTGTTTTCATTAACTGCTAAACATTTTACAGTAGAACTGCTGCACTGTGCTATACATTGTATATGCAGATCATTTTTGTATGTATTTTCTTGTTCATATATTTTATACCTTTCATTTCACACTCTGTAAGTTTGTAAAGTGCTAAGGTTTAAGTGCTCTAATAAAACCTATATTGAACTGGGGAAAAAACTCTAGTGTCCATGAAGTGGGAGTCAATATACAGTTTTCGGTGCATCAGTTCTAGATAGTTGTGACAGTTAATTTTGTGAGAGACATATACATATATATATATATATATATATATATATATATATATATATATATATATATATATATAGATATATAGATATATAGATATATATATAGGTCTACTTTAAAACACCAACACGCCAAAACACAGATGACAAGAACGCCGAGACTGGAAGATTGACAACTGAGATGACCAACAGTTTAAAAGCCCGACGCTGAGAACACCGACATGTTAAGGTAAGTGTGCGATAGTGACAGAATTTAGGGTTATGGGCAGGTTAAGTGAGTTAGGGTTAGGGTGCGGATAAGATAAGTGTGCAATAGTGACAGACTTTAGGGTTGGGGTGGGTTAAGTGAGTTAGGGTTAGGGTGCGAATAAGATAAGTGGGCGATAGTGACAGACTTTAGGGTTAGCGGTGGGTTAAGTGAGTTAAGGTTAGGGCACGGGTTAGGTGAGTGTGCGATAGTGACGGACCTTAGGGTTAGGGTTTGGGTTAAGGTTAGTGCATAGATAGTTGTGTATGTAAGGTTTAGTGTAGGTTTGTAAGGTTTTTGGTGTGCTTGTGTTGTGTGTGTGTTTTTCAGAAAAGGTATTTGTTTTATTTTGTTGATTGTCGGGAGTGTAGTTTGTCAAGCATGTGAAATTTCGTGCTTTTGAACTGTCGATCTTCGGTCTCGGTGTTCCCGTCATCGTTGTTTTGGCGTGTCGGTGTTCTAAAGTAGACCCATATATATTTACATTTTATATATATATATATATATATATATATATATATATATATATATATATGCATATATATATAGGTTCATAGGTTGGTACTGGGCTATCTGCCCGAAGGCATATATTAGCCCAGCCACATTGTGTGGTATTCACCACCCCTTTAGTACTTCTCTAGACCCTTGTACTAGCATCTAGTACCCTTGGCCCCTATCTAGTAGTGCTGTTGGTGCGATTCCCGGTGTGAACTTTCTGTTACCCATCCACTCATCAAGGTTCCTCTTGAAGAGTGATAGTGAGGGGCTCTGTCTTATGTAGATCGGGACCCTGTTCCATAGTAAGGGAAGTCTCTGCGAAGGGAATCTATCCCTCCAGCATGTTTTATTAATTGTTGTGTTGAAGTTTATATCCCTAGAGCGTGTAGCTCGAGTAGATTTGGTTTTGCTAAGATGGAGCATGTTCAACAATTCTGGTTTGGACATGGCTCTGTACGTTAGACAGAGATCACCTCAGAGAAAGCGGTATGCAACAGAGAACAGTCTTAGCTTTTTCAATCGTGCTGCATAGGGCAACTGTTTGAGGCCAGTAATCCTCTTGGTTAGGTACCTCTGTGGTCTCTCCAGCTGCTAGAGATGTCTAGCCAGGTACATTCCAATTGGTGCATTGTACTCAATAATGGGTCTGATGAGGGAAGAGTAGAGGGGCACCATTACATCCTTAGATCTTGATGCGAACCCTTTCGTGATCAGATGGGTCACATAGAAGGATTTTCTAACCACTTTGGCAACATGGTTATCACAGGAAAGCTGACTATCTACTTGGGTCCCTAGATCCCTTATTTCTTCTTCAGATTTCAGGGGATTGCCTCCTATGTTTTAGTTTGTGGGTACTCTGTTTTTTCCAAAGGTAATTACTATGCATTTTTTTGCATTTAGCTTGAGACCATGGCTTTGACACCATGCATCAGTCTCATTTAGGCCCTTCTAGAGGATCTCCATGTCAGCCAGAGACTCTATTATAGCACCCAGTTTGCAGTCGTCCGCAAACTTAGTCATCCACAGGTATATATATAGGTTTACTATCATTTGTGCAAGCAATATTCTGTTGGCAGTTATGCTGCCAAAAATCAGAATGCCATTCGCAAAATGAAAAGTGTATTGGATAGTCGAACACACTTATGCGAATGCAGTAGTGAATTTGCATAAATGTGTTCGACTATATGTACAAGATTGCAGTACAGTGGGGATTGGAAAGTCATCCATATCCCCACTGTAGTGCGATCTCAAAGTTGGAATATATTAGTAACAGGGGGTGTGGGGGGCTTGCCCCCCTGCAAAAACATGATATGTCGTATAGGAGCTTCATTTACATCAGCTTCTATACAGCTATCACATCAGATTTTCGGTGACATTGTCGACTAAAATGTGTCGATAATTTGGGGCAACATTGTGTATGCTCGAAGTGTTTGGTTTTGGTTTCACTTTTCGTTATTGCCATTTGAAATAACTATAGTAAACCATATATATATATATATATATATATATATATATATATACATACACATACTATATATCTATAACTCTCTGTCTATCTATATTTTTATATATATATATATATATATATATATATATATACACATACACACACACATACACACACACACACACACACACACACACACACACACACACACACACACACACACACACATACACATGAATCTGCTTATTCTTACAAAAATCTCACTTCATTGAACTTCAAAATGACTAGAAGAAGTTGCCAAAAATGTAGTTTCATGAACACCCAGATCACCGTAATATAACTCCAGGAAATGAACCACTTGTCCAGCAACACTTCAACAACAATCCGAAGCAAATCAAACCCACCCAAGTGGGGGGGCTGCACAATCCACACGTCCCCTGACTAAATATTCCAACTCTGAGATCACACTATAGTGGAGAAAAGGGCTCACCTTAGTGGCCAAGTGGTTCATTTCCCAGAGTTATTTTATGGTGACTCAGGTGTTTGTGAAACTACATTTTCAGAAACTTTGTCTCGACATTTTGAAGTTCAATAAAGTGGGATTTCAGTAAGTAGATTCGTGCATACACACACACACACACACACACACACACACACACACACACACACACACACACACACACACACATACATACACACACACACACACACACACACACATATATAGATTATATATATATATATATATATATATATATATATATATATATATATATATATATATATAGGTTCATAGGTTCATAGGTTGGTACTAGGCTATCGGCCCCTATACATAACAATTCCCTGGCTATTTCTTCCCACACTATTTACTTCCCTGGAACACTGTCTAGCATGGCAACTGATGTGATCCCTGGAGTGAATTTCCTTTCTCCCATCCAATCATCAAGGTTCCTTTTGAAGAGGGCCAAAGAGATGCTCTGCTTGACATGTATGGGCAGTCTATTCCCAAGTCAGGGGAGATTCTGGGTCAGGAACCTATCCCTCCAGCATGTTTTGTTTATTGTGATGACAAGGTTTAGATCCCTGGAACATGTTGCTCTGAGGGATTGGGATTTCTTTAAGTGTAGCATGTCTAACAGCTCTGGGTTTGACATGGCCTTGTATGTTAAGCAGAGATCGCCTCGGAGTAGACGATATGCGACACAGTATAGCTGTAGTTTTTTAAGGTGGTCAGCATAGGGCATCTGCTTTAGCCCTGAGATTCTTTTAGTGAGGTATTTCTGCGGCCTTTCCAGTTGTTGTAGATGTCTTGAGAGGTACATACCAAATGGGGCATTGTATTCTATAATGGGTCTAATGTGGGATAAGTACAGTGGGACAATGACCTCCTTTTTTCTGGATGAAAAGCCCTTAGTGATAAGGTGTGCCACATAGAAGATTTCCTGACTGTAGTGGCGATGTGGTTATTGAAGGTGAGACCACTGTCCACCTGTGTCCCTAAGTCTCTTATCACAATTTTGGTGTTTAGTGTACTGCCACCTATGTGGTAATTCATGGGTAAATGTTTTTTTCCCAAAGGGGATAACTATACATTTATTAGCACTGAGCTTGAGACCATGGATCTGGCACCCAGCATCTGTTTCTGTAAGGCCCTTTTGTAGAGTATCAACATCATTTAGGGATTCAATAATGGCTCTCAGTTTGCAGTCATCTGTGAACTTTGTTAGCCAGAGTCTATTAGTGTTGGCCTGTACTTCAGAGAAGTAGATGCCAAACAAGAGAGGTCCCAGGACTGAACCCTGAGGTACTCCACTTGTCACTTGTCTGGAGCTGGATTTGGAGTCAGCTACTTTTACAGTATGGGTTCTGTCAGTAAGCCAGTTGACAACCCATTGAGTGATGTAGGGATTAATGCCCAGCTTAGAAAGTTTATCTATGATTCCAGAGTAGGGGATGGTGTCAAAGGCTTTGGCGAGGTCCAGATAGGCTGTGTGAACTGCCTTACCCTCGTCCACGGCTCTGGAGACTGATTTAAAGAAGTCAATCAGGTTCAGGAGACAAGATCGGCCCTTCACCAACTCAAACTGGGTGGGGTCCAGTGTTTTAAGGTTGCCAATGTCGTTGTTTATAAGTTCCATGATAATACGTTCCATGGCCTTGCAGATCAGGCTTGTCAGACTGATGGGGTGGCAGTTCCCTGGATTCAAGGTGGATCCCCCCTTGTGGAGTGGGATAACTGTAGATGTGTGCCACTCAATGGGCATGAAGCCTGAGGTGAGGGTATGATTAAACATGACACTTAGGTGAGGTGCCAGTTCATTTTGTAGTTCATGTAGTACACAGCCCGGGATGTCATCTGGTCCCATGGATGCTGTATTCTTAGCTTTGGAGAGTGGGTTTTTTACCTGTGTGGCCATTATTACCGGAATTTGGCAATCTTCCGGTATTGAGATGGGCCATTTAGGGGGTGAGAGGGGGGTGAAGTTGGCACTGAATCGATCTGCCAGGATATTGGCAATATCCTTGGGATCAGTATATTTAATGCCATTCTGTTGTACCTCAGAGCAGATCTGAGCATTGCCATTTAGATTCTTGACATAGTTATAGAATGCCTTGTGGTTGTCTTTGGAATCGTTGGCAATTTTATTTTTGTAACTAGCTTTGGAGGATTTTATGAGGGATCTCAGCTTCTTACTGAGGCTGGTAAGGGAGTTTTTTTCATCCTGGGATTTTCCTCTTTTCTGCAACAGTTTCGTCCTTTTGTTGTAAAGTTTGCTTATAGCAGGGGACCAACAGATTGGTTTCCTTTTTTTTGGAGGATAGCATCTTGGTTCTATTTGGGATGGCACGATTCATGCATGAGTGGATGTGCTCATACAGTGCCTTAGTGTAGGTCTCAGCAGTTGAACTTTCAGTTCCTGTTTGCATGAGTGTCATGAAGTTTGTAATTTCTGACTTGAGCAGCATGAAGTTGGCTTTGGAGAAGTTTTTTATAGAGGTTTCCTTACTGGGGGGTGGGATGTGGATGTTAAGGGTGATTAGCTTATGGTCTGACCTGACCAACAAGGGGGTGACCATAGGTGTGAAGCATCAATTTCCCATGTTGGTAATGACCAGGTCTAGGATATTGGAGCCCCTGGTAGGACTATGGATTAGTTGATCCAGGGCATTGGAATTTATGAATTCCAATAACCGTATACATATATATATATATATATATATATATATATATATATATATATATATATATATATATATATATATTTTTGTAATAGTCGTGAAAAATGTTTTCTTTCCATAAAAAGAATAAATGTGTGGCAGCACAATAATTTATTTGAGAGTCATATATGAGCACTGAACAGCACATCTGCTGCTGATGATCTCCATTAGACTGTTTGTAAAGTTATATATCTTTTGTTTTGCTATAAGGTTCCCAACACAAATAGTTTTTACATGCTGCTTTGCACATTTCCTCCTTTCCATTTTTATGCATCCTTCTGAAATGTAGACATGGAATCTTTTTTGATGATCATACCATTCAGGTCATACTTTGATTAAATATTAGAATATGTAGATTTACTTCAGGTATGACATATGTCGATGTGCTATTTAGAAGTGAATTTGTCCATTTATCATGGCTTCTCTACACCTGCTAGAGGTGAAATCGTTCAAGTATATATATATATATATATATATATATATATATATATATATATATATATCACTTAGGGAAGTGTGAGGGGCTTGTCCCCTGCAAAAAAGGACTTTTTCACCATTTTGCATTTCAGGCTATTTTTTTGAATGTCAGCTTTCAGGAAGTTGACATTTCATACAGAACTTGTTATTAGCTTTCTATGTTTCTTTAAAGATGGCATTAATAAATTAGTATTTTTGTGTGGGTGAAGAAATACTACGCTTAATAGCTTGGCTTCTGTCTCAATGTTGCTGGTCCAACAGTTGCCCATGGGATACAGTCTGGCCACCAAAAGTATTTATCTGGCCTGTGGTAAGCTGCAATGAAATATTTTAAAACTTTTTTGTATTAAAATAGTGCCTTGTGCACTTTGTAATGCATGTTGCCACACATTACAATGAAACAAGGGTTGACAGCAGTTTAAAGTCTACTTCTTAGTGGTGTTAAGCTAAGTATCATTATATCTGGTTTTGCTGGCTGCAGGCATTATTGTATCATCATTAACACCAACATGGGATTATCACTGGGTCGCCAATCGTAACCCATTTATTATGTGTTCAAGACATGGATACCAAGAAATTCACCTTGTGAGTGGAGCTTGAGATTTGAATCTTGGCATCTATGTCAAGAACACATATTTCTTGGTTATGATTTGTGACACAATAATAACTGTTTGTAGTGCATGGAGTTTTATGTGTTTCACGTACTACTATTTACAGTAAAATAGAAAAAAATGCTGTGTTTCATTGACTTTCAAAGCTGTAAAGCACTTAACGTTCACTGTCAGAAAGACAGTGTAACACAATCTGTTGCATTTACACTTACCTTTCACATCTCTTATCTGTCCAGATTTTTTGCAGAATATCCAGGTTATTGTTTCATATCTTTCTGATGTTCCTCATACAATCTGTGTTTTTGGACAAATCACTGATTACTTAAGTCACTAAATAATGATATGCATTTGAGTTTCAGAGTTGATGTCCTTTGGAAAACACAGCCCAACACGCATCTTTTCATTCAAGCTAGCTTCTAAGTTTATTGGAGGAAGGGACACCTTATTTCTGCATTCAACAACATAAACAAATATTTTGTTCTGCCACTGCCATTTGCTGGTGAGTACAGACAGATTTTAGTGCCTAGTGCAAGACCCTACCTTAACAACT